>NC_140990.1:255784331-256041445 GCF_052327205.1 Somniosus microcephalus | reverse complement strand
GGTTGCGCCATTATCCACTAGGCTGTCAAGACAGCATTTTTTACAGCAGAAACCTTTTAGGGCCTCATGTTATGCTGATAAGAAGCTGCTATCTCCCTCAAAAAGCTGTTGAGGCTAGGTCAATTGAAAAATTCAAAACTGAGAGAGATAGATTATTGTTCGGTAAATGTATTAAGGGATTTGGAGAAAGGACGGGTAAATGGAGTTGAGGTACAGATCAGCCATGATCTAACTGAATGGCAGAACAAGTTTGAGGGGCTGAATGGCCGATTCCTGTTCCCACACCCCTATTATGAAATATTTAGTTGTATAAACCTGTTTGGATTTTTTTATTTGAATGGAGATATATGTAATATTTGTTTTTGTGTCTGTCCTGTCTGAAGTCTCATTCAGGAGTTTCTGATTGTTCAGTGTTACTACTGTTTATGATTGGTGTTTATAGTATTATTTCTTCCTGAAAAAATTTTCATCTGTGTTTTCAGGCTATATTTGTTTTCTAAACAGGGAGGCTGTCTGTTTTTCAAAACAAAGAGGCTTTGTTTGTAATTAATATACGTGTCTGTGCGTGTGCGAGTGAGAGTCTGATTGAGTAAAAGACAGACCAGTGATTACACATCCGTTGTAACTTTTGTTTTGTGCTCTGTGAACTTTAGAAATTGTATAAAGTTTAAAGAGTCACAAGGAGCTGATTTTAATGTAGTGCCCGACACAGGTACGAAGTTGGCAGAGCCACCGCTTTGCCCACCCGTTGGTGCCGGCATGAAGCCCGAAACTCATTAGTATATTACCAGTGAGCTGCAGGCCCAAAGTGGGTGCCCCGCTACAGCATGCCTGTTCTGGGAGTTTGGGAAATCAGCTGGCTCCCACAATGAGACAGCTGGCAGGATGGCCCTGGATGGGGAGACAATCCCGGGGCCGGCAGCGGGCCAGAGTTTTATTGGGGGACCCAGGAGGAGCATTCCTGCTTCTCATGGCTCCACCAAAATGTGTTTTTTCATTTCCTGGGCCGTTGTGTGTGCAGCCACCAATGGTCCCTTTAAGGACTGCTAGTTAGGCCAACCAACACCTGCTACAACTGGGCAGAGTGGACATGGCGCATACTCCACCCATTTGTACCTGAAAATTACAATCGGAGTACTACAACTGTTTCAGGTGGGCAGGCTGCTTGCCCATTTACAGGCCCACCTGAAATTATATCAGGCAGGCCTTGAGTGTTAATGGGGCGGCCGAGGCGCTCCCCCCCTTCTGTCTCCCCCCCTTCTCTCTCCCCCCCACCTTCTGTCTCCCCCCTTCTGTCTTCCCCCCCCTCCTGTCTCCCAATTTACAATTTACAATTTAAATCGCTTTATTGGCATGATAAGTTACATCTTATGTTGCCAAAGCATCAAAATACATTTATGGTTTAGCACATAAACGCAGTTCTATTCATACAGTGTATAAACAGGTATATCCCTGAGTGTATAAATATACATTCGCATTGTTTATATATATTTTTTTCTTAGTTTACTGGTTGTCCCTCTGTTCATGGCAAGCTGTAACATAGTGCGCCGCCAGTGTTATACAGCTTCTCTCCTCTCCCAGTAGGAATGGGAGTTTTTGGTTGTCATTCAGATTTCTGAAATCAGGGCATATTTGTGAGAATTTTTGGTAGAAATTCTCCCTGATGCCCTGATATTTTCCACAAGCTGTGAGGAAGTGCATCTCTGTCTCCACCACTCCCTGACTGCAGTGAGAGCAGTCTCCCCCCCCCTCCTGTCTCCCCCCCTCCTGTCCCCCCCTCCTGTCTCCCCCGCCCCCCCTCCTGTCTCCCTCCTCCCCCCTCCTGTCTCCCCCCCTCTCTCCTGTCTCCCCCCTCCCTCCTGTCTCCCCCCCTCCTCCCCCCCTCCCTCCTGTCTCCCCCCCCTCCCCCGTCCCCCCCCCGTCTCCCCCCCCCCCTCCGTCTCCCCCCCTCCCCTCCGTCTCCCCCCCCTCCCCTCCTGTCTCCCCCCCCTCCCCTCCTGTCTCCCCCCCTCCCCTCCTGTCTCCCCCCCTCCCCTCCTGTCTCCCCCCCTCCCCTCCTGTCTCCCCCCCCTCCTGTCTCCCCCCCTCCCCTCCTGTCTCCCCCCCTCCCCTCCTGTCTCCCCCCCCTCCCCTCCTGTCTCCCCCCCTCCCCTCCTGTCTCCCCCCCTCCCCTCCTGTCTCCCCCCCTCCCCTCCTGTCTCCCCCCCTCCCCTCCTGTCTCCCCCCCTCCCCTCCTGTCTCCCCCCCCTCCTGTCTCCCCCCCTCCTCCTGTCTCCCCCCCTCCCCTCCTGTCTCCCCCCCTCCCCTCCTGTCTCCCCCCTCCCCTCCTGTCTCCCCCCCTCCCCTCCTGTCTCCCCCCCCTGTCTCCCCCCCTCCCCTCCTGTCTCTCTCCCCCCCCCTCCCCTCCCGTCTCCCCCCCAACTCCCGTCTCCCCCCCTCCCCTCCTGTCTCCCCCCCTCCCCTCCTGTCTCCCCCCTCCCCTCCTGTCTCCCCCCCTCCCCTCCTGTCTCCCCCCCCTCCCCTCCTGTCTCCCCCCCCTCCCCTCCTGTCTCCCCCCTCCCCTCCTGTCTCCCCCCTCCCCTCCTGTCTCCCCCCCCCCTCCTGTCTCCCCCCCCTCCTCCTGTCTCCCCCCCTCCCCTCCTGTCTCCCCCCCTCCCCTCCTGTCTCCCCCCCCTCCCCTCCTGTCTCCCCCCCCTCCCTCCTGTCTCCCCCCCCTCCTCCTGTCTCCCCCCCTCCCCTCCTGTCTCCCCCCCCTCCCCTCCTGTCTCCCCCCCCTCCCCTCCCGTCTCCCCCCCCAACTCCCGTCTCCCCCCCCTCCCCTCCTGTCTCCCCCCCCTCCCCTCCTGTCTCCCCCCCTCCTGTCTCCCCCCCCTCCCCTCCTGTCTCCCCCCCTCCCCTCCCGTCTCCCCCCCCCTCCCCTCCCGTCTCCCCCCCCTCCCCTCCCGTCTCCCCCCCTCCCGTCTCCCCCCCCCTCCCGTCGTCTCCCCCCCCGTCTCCCCCCCCCCGTCTCCCCCCCCCGTCTCCCCCCCCCGTCTCCCCCCCACTCCCGTCTCCCCCCCTCCCGTCTCTCCCCCCCCCTCCCGTGTCTCCCCCCCCCCCGTCTCCTCCCCCCCCTCCCGTCTCCTCCCCCCCTCCCGTCTCCTCCCCCCCTCCCGTCTCCTCCTCCCGTCTCCTCCTCCTGTCTCCTCCCCCCCCTCCCGTCTCCTCCCCCCGCCTCCCGTCTCCTCCCCCCCCTCCCGTCTCCTCCCGTCTCCCCCCCCCTCCCGTCTCCTCCCGTCTCCCCCCCCTCCCGTCTCCTCCCGTCTCCCCCCCCCTCCCGTCTCCTCCCGTCTCCCCCCCCTCCCGTCTCCTCCCGTCTCCCCCCCCGTCTCCTCCCCCCCCCCGTCTCCTCCCCCCCCGTCTCCCCTCCCGTCTCCTCCCCCCCCTCCCGTCTCCTCCCCCCCCTCCCGTCTCCTCCCCCCCCTCCCGTCTCCTCCCCCCCTCCCGTCTCCTCCTGTCTCCCCCCCCCGTCTCCTCCTGTCTCCCCCCCCTCCCGTCTCCTCCTGTCTCCCCCCCCCGTCTCCTCCTGTCTCCCCCCCCCGTCTCCTCCTGTCTCCCCCCCTCCCGTCTCCTCCCCCCCTCCCGTCTCCTCCTGTCTCCCCCCCTCCCGTCTCCTCCTGTCTCCCCCCCCGTCTCCCCCCCCCTCCCGTCTCCACCCCCCCTCCCGTCTCCACCCCCCCTCCCGTCTCCTCCCCCCTCCCGTCTCCTCCCCCCCCCGTCTCCTCCCCCCCCGTCTCCTCCCCCCCCTCCCGTCTCCTCCCCCCCTCCCGTCTCCTCCCCCCCCTCCCGTCTCCTCCCCCCCCTCCTCCCGTCTCCTCCCTCCCGTCTCCTCCCCCCCCTCCCGTCTCCTCCCCCCCCTCCTCCTGTCTCCTCCCTCCCGTCTCCTCCCCCCCCCTCCGTCTCCTCCCCCCCTCCGTCTCCTCCCGTCTCCTCCCTCCCCCCCCGTCTCCTCCCCCCCCTCCCGTCTCCCCCCCCTCCCGTCTCCTCCCCCCCCCTCCCGTCTCCTCCCCCCCTCCCGTCTCCCGTCTCCTCCCCTCCCGTCTCCTCCCCCCCTCCCGTCTCCCCCCCCGTCTCCTCCCCCCCCTCCCGTCTCCTCCCCCCCCCGTCTCCTCCCCCCTCCCCCCCCGTCTCCTCCCCCCTCCCCCCCGTCTCCTCCCCCCTCCCCCCCGTCTCCTCCCCCCTCCCCCCCCGTCTCCTCCCCCCTCCCCCACCCTCCCGTCTCCTCCCCCCCTCCCGTCTCCTCCCCTCCCCCTCCCCCTCCCGTCTTCTCCCCCCCCTCCCCCTCCCGTCTCCTCCCCCCCCTCCCCCTCCCGTCTCCTCCCCCCTCCCCCTCCCGTCTCCTCCCCCCTCCCCCTCCCGTCTCCTCCCCCTCCCCCCCCTCCCCCTCCCGTCTCCTCCCCCCCCTCCCCCTCCCGTCTCCTCCCCCCCCTCCCCCTCCCGTCTCCTCCCCCCCTCCCCCTCCTCCCCCTCCCGTCTCCTCCCCCCCTCCCCCTCCCGTCTCCCGTCTCCTCCCCCCCTCCCCCTCCCGTCTCCCGTCTCCTCCCCCCCTCCCCCCCCTCCCCCTCCCGTCTCCTCCCCCCCTCCCCCTCCCGTCTCCTCCCCCCCTCCCCCCCTCCCCCTCCCGTCTCCTCCCCCCCTCCCCCTCCCGTCTCCTCCCCCCCCCTCCCGTCTCCTCCCCCCCCCTCCCGTCTCCTCCCCCCCCCCCCGTCTCCTCCCCCCCCCTCCCGTCTCCTCCCCCCCCTCCCGTCTCCTCCCCCCCCCCTCCCGTCTCCTCCCCCCCCCCTCCCGTCTCCTCCCCCCCCCCTCCCGTCTCCTCCCCCCCCTCTCCCGTCTCCTCCCCCCCCTTCTCTCCAGTTGCTGGCCGCTGGGTTTTCAAGCAAGAAACAAACATCCACCAGTTGAAAAATCGCACACAGGGTGTTTTTCCTCATTGTAATTAATTAGTTACTTTTTGAAGGAAGCAGCTTCTAACTACCTCATTTGATTATCTCTGTTATTTTGACAGTTAGAAAATGCACACATTCAAATTCCTAAAAGCTGTCACACAGAGAAAGCAAGAGCTAGTGGCTTTCCTCATTTCATTTGTTTTATCAAATAAGAACCAACTGAATTGTATTTAGAAAGCTCTAATTACTACCTATGTTTTTTTTTGATAATTAGCAATTAGAATGATTACATTGCACTGCAGCTGTGAGATAGAAAGAGACAGACAGAAACAGACACATAAATAGACACCCAGGAACCAATTCACAAAATACCAAATTCAATATTTTCAGAGATTATTTAGAAAGTTGATGGACGTGGGACCTCCCTATCCCAGCCCCCACCCCCACAACCGTTGGAGTAGGGCTCATGCCCTGTCTCTCTCCTCTATGCTGATGTACACCAGGAATCCACCAGTGAGTCAAACCTCACACTCTACTCCCAGCTGTCCCAAACTCCAGCCCCCCTCCCCACCACTTCCTCCCCCACAGTGATACCAGATCAAAAGACCCTTTCCCCAGGCTACCAAACTCCAGCAGCCTCACAGCAGTACTATCAGACCCCAGTGCTACCAAAGCCCAGGACTGCCCCGACTGCAGTTACATCCCACTCCCCTCCCTAGTATTGCTAAATCTTGCATACCATCTTGCTGTGTATTATCAGCTTTAAAAATGGAAAAGGATAAAAATTAAATACATAGGTAAGTTGAATAAATATAAAATATAACAGCTGCAGTTTTCATGGAATAATTGTCCGAGTTTTGAAATTGAATCCCCAAAGCATCAGTGACAAAATCCCAGAATACATTTAAATAAAAGTGATATTTGACTTATTCAGTCACTGTAGCTCAATGACCCTGATCTTATTCTATTGCATAAACATCCTTATTGATAGAAAACAGTGGGAACCTTCACAACTGACCCCAGCAAACTTTCCATGGTCAGGAGAACATTACTAGTTAGCCTGAAAATGGAAGGCACTCATGTCACTAGGGGTTTATCTGGGGTGTTCACTATATTAAAACACCTGGAAAGTGCAGTGAGCCCAGGGTGGGGTGTCGGGCATCTCACCAGAAACAACACAATTGTGTCTGCAAAAGCCTCATTGCTAAGGGCTGCATTACAATTTGGATTTTTTTTTTTTTTTAAACCCTTTGTTCTTTAGGGGTCCAGGCCTAAATTCTGACCTGGATATCGCAATCGCTGGTGTTCAGGGAGGTAGGCCTTGTTAGACCAGGCTCTGAAGGCCTGAGGCATGGGAACTCCTGATGTAGGAAGTCTCTGTCCCCTTACAATGATGGGCATGTCTGGGCAAACAGAGGCTCCATCCCCAATAGACCATACAGGATATTTGGACGCAAGGGAAGGACCCAGTGTATCCCAGTCTGTAGTGTCCGTGTGTAGATAAAGACACTGAAGACAGGAGTTGGTTCATAGGTATTTACTAAGCAAGTCTGGGGGGGGGTTTCTAAAGGATATACACAATACACAGGCTTATATAGCCCAAGTGGCAATTACCGGCATTACGCACACCTGGGGCTCTTAAAGGCACATACACCATAATTGCTCTTAAAGGCACATACACCACAATTCCTCCCCTTCTAGCTAACTAGTACATCATATTTTAAGTAAAATTACATGTTATATGCAAAATAATATACATTGCTGTATTAATTAATTATAAGTTAGTCTCTCAGGAGGCTTCCTGACTCGGTCCGGATAATGCCTCGGGGGTGTAGTAGTTTCTGGTGGTGTAGTAGGTTCTTCTGGCAAGGCTGATTCGGCTTGAAGGCCAGTGTCGGGTTCATCGGGCTCCAGTATCACCGGATCGGAGGTAGATATGGGTATCTCTACTTCATCGTTAGATGTATAGAGTGGTGGTGTAGGTTGTCCCTTTTCGGATGACTTGATGATTTGGTCAGCATGGCGCCTTATTATGCTGTCTCCGATGTCCACGGTATACATCAGTGGTCCTAATCGTGTGCAGATAGTTCCAGGCTGTCATTTCTCAGTACGGTATTCCCGGGCCAAAACCGGTTGGCCTATCTGGAAGGCCCTAGTTGGCCTTTCATTCATGCCCTGAAACTGCCGGTTCTCCACGTCCCTTCGGATGTTGGGCTTGACCAAATCCAGCCGGCATCTTAGGTTTCTATTGTAGAACATCATGGCGGGAGTTTGGTTAGTAACCATATGCGTTGCATTCCTATATGCAAATAAGAAGTTATCCACCTTGTGCTGAAGTTTTATGTCTTCATTACCCATGGCCTTGATGGCCTTCTTGAAGGTCTGGACAAACCTTTCAGCCAATCCATTGGTGGCGGGATGGTATGGGGCAGACGTGTAGTGCTTTACCCCATTGTTCTTTAAGAACTTTCTGAATTCTTCGGACACAAATTGCGGTCCATTATCAGAACATATCTGCTCCGGCAGCCCATTCCTGGCAAATATGGTCCTTAATACTGTGATGGTTTTTTCCGTGGTGGTGGAGGACATCTTTATTACCTCCGGCCACTTGGAGTGTGCATCAACTGCGATTAAGAACATTGAGTCCATAAATGGACCAGCAAAGTCGATGTGCACCCTTTGCCAGGGAGATGAGGGCCACTCCCATGGATGTAGAGGGGCCTGTGGCGGAGCATTTTGGACCTTCTGGCATCCTAGGCAGCTCTTGGTCATGTCTTCGATGTCTCCATCGATACCTGGCCACCATACAAACGCCCTACCTAGGTTCTTCATTTTCACTCCACCCAGATGCCCCTCGTGAAGCTCCTTTAGCACTTTATCCTGGAGTTTGGGCGGAATCACCACTCTGGATCCACACATCAAGGTTCCTCGGCACACTGACAGCTGTTCTCTTCTTTGCGAGTATGCTGGCAACAGTGGTTCGCCATGTGCTGGCCATCCCTTCACTGTTAAATCGTAGACCCGTGAGAGAGTAGGGTCATTTCTTGTCTCCCTTTCAATGGCAGAATTTGTCACCGGTAGACATTCCACTATGGTAGAGTGGAATATCTCTACTGGGTCTACTGTAGGTGCCTCTTCTATCGTTGGCAACGGTAGGCGTGATAAACCGTCAGCATTCCCATGCTGTTTTGACCCTTTGTATTCAATGTTGTATTGGTGTGCCCCTAGAAAAAGGGACCACCTCTGTAGTCTTTGTGCCGTCATAATGGGGACACCTTTTTTAGGGTTGAATATGGAGATGAGGGGTTGATGGTCAGTCAGCAAGGTAAATTTTTGTCCGTGTAGGTAATGGTTGAATTTCTTCACTCCCCATACCAGGCGGAGTGCTTCCCTGTCTATCTGGGCATAGTTACGCTCAGCTGAGTTCAATGAGCGTGACGCAAAAGCTATCGGCCGTTCCGAGCCATCAGGGAATCTATGGGACAATACCGCTCCTATGCCGTAAGGGGATGCATCGCACGCCAGTCTGATTGGTAGTGATGGGTTGTAATGAGCCAAAATTTTCTCGGATGTGATTAAGTCTTTACATTTATGGAAGGCACGTTTACAGTCTTCGTTCCATTTCCAAATCACTCCTGTCTGTAGAAGATCATTAAGAGGGTGTAGAATAGTTGATAAGTTCGGTAAAAATTTATGATAGTAATTTATTAATCCCAGGAATGACCTTAATTGTGAAACATTTTCAGGTGCTGGGGCTTTTATAACTGCTTCAATTTTTTCAGGTGACTTATGCAACCCTTCCTTATTAATTATGTGGCCACAATATGATATCTGATTTTGGAAAAATTCGCACTTGGGGCGATTTGCTCGTAGGCCTCGTTCTTTCAGCCTAGTGAGCACCTGCTCCAAATTGGCAAGGTGCTCGTTGTCATTTTCTCCTGTTATAAGGATGTCGTCTAGGTAGCATTGAGTCCCCGGAATCCCTTGCAGGACTTGCTCCATAGCTCTTTGCCAGATAGCTGGAGCTGATGCTATTCCAAAAACCAGTCGATTGTACTGGTACAGGCCTTTGTCTGTGTTTATTGTGAGATACTTTTTAGAGGTCTCCTCAACCTCCATCTGTAGATATGCCTGTGCCAAGTCAATTTTTGTGAAACGTTTCCCTCCGGATAGTGAGGCGAAAATATCTTCTATCCTCGGAAGAGGATACTGTACCGTGTGAAGGACCGGGTTTACAGTCACCTTAAAGTCCCCACAGATGCGAATTTTTTTCTCTTCCTCAGAGTTATTTTTCAATGTTTTTTTCATGACTGGAACGATGGGTGTTGCCCATTCGCTCCAATCTACTTTGGATAATACGCCTGCCCTTTCCAAATTCTTCAGCTCTGCCTCGACTGCCGGACGTATTGCGTATGGCACCGGTCTTGCCTTAAAATTTTTTGGAATTGCTGTATCTTCCACTTTTATTGAGGCGGTGATGCCTTTCAAGGTTCCTAGTTTCTCTTGAAACACTTCTTTGGCGTTGGCCAAGATGTCTTTTAATCGTTCAGGCATGATGTCATCATTGTTTTTTTCCTTACTGGTCACCGTCAGTGCCTGAATGGAGTGCCAGTCTAAACGTATCTTCCTTATCCATTCACGTCCCAACAACGGTGGACCACCATCTTGTAGAATGTATAAATACAACTTTTGTATTTCTTTGCCGTTGTATACCACAGGCACCCTTATTTTTCCTTTGGGGTAGACTTTCTGCCCCGTATATGCTTTTAAGATAATGGATGTGTCTTTTAGAGGTATATGCGAAAATAGCCTCTCGTAATCTCGTCGATTTATTACGGTTAGAGCTGATCCTGTATCTAGCTCCATTTTAACTGGGGACCCTGCTATTGTGAGGGTAACCCAAATGGTTTGGTAATCCTCTTTGGCAAGTACATTATGTAATTTGAGACAGCTTAGTCTCTTGTTTCCAGAGTCGCTATCGCTATTCTGGTCTTCGGAGCTACTGTCCGCCATCATTTGTACCTTCCTGTACTTTTCTTTATTGATTCTTTGTTTTCTGTCAGTGGATTTATTTTGTCCAGATTGGCATACCCGTGCAATGTGTCCAATCTTACCACATTGCCTGCATGCTTTGCCCTTGAACCAGCAGTCCCTCTGGTTATGGGTGGATCTGCCGCAGCGATAACATCTTCCGAACTCCTGTGTCATTTTATGGGTGCCGAAGTCCTGTGTCTCTTGTTGTATCTCTGCAGCTCCTTTTGCTGCTGCTTCGTATGATACAGCCATACTGAAAGCTTTGTCCAATGTTAAATCTTTTTCAGAAAGCAGTCTTTTTTGTGTTCCTTCACTTAAGAGACCGCAAACAAATTTGTCTCGAAGATAATCCGATAGTCCTGCTCCGAATTGGCAGTACTTTGATAGCTTTCTTAATTCGGTTAGGTAATCAGCGTTACTTTCATTCTTGTGTTGATTTCTCTTGAAGAACTTGAATCATTCCGCTATCAGCAGCGGTGTTGGGTTTAAATGCTCCTGCAGGGTATCAACAATTTCTTTAAAAGTCTTGTCCTTTGGTTTGGCTGGAGTGATTAAATTTCGTAACAGCCCGTATGTCTTCGCGCCCATTAAGTTCAGAAGTACTGAAGCTTTTTTTTCATCTGTTATTCCATTTGCAGTGCAATAAACCTCTACTCTTTCCACGTATGTGGTCCAATCTTCTATTTCGCCATGAAAAGCCTCAATATTACCAGATTTAGGCATTTCAGAAAAGATATGGCGCCTCCCGCGCTTTTTTTTTTTTCTCTCTCTGTAGCAACGATATGGCGCTTCCCGCGCTTTCCCGCCGCTGCTACCGATAACAACGCTGTTTTACTGTGGTTTCCGTTTATTCACTGTTGGAGACTCGTTCCCGACGGAGGTCTAAACGCTGACCTGCTTGCCGCGCCGGCCGTCTCTCGAGTGCACCCTCCCAGTCCGTTATTGCTTGCCTCCGATTTCGCTGCCTGTCTCAGCTGTAGAGCCCGCCGCTGGAGCTCCAGCCTGATGCCCAGGAAGGATTAGCGCAGTACCTGTCACCAGCTTGGCCAGCTGGTGAAACCACAGTTTCTCTTACTTCCTTGTGTCTTCTGGACGCTGGAGGAATCGATGTCCTTGAGGTGCTGCCGAATTGCAGGTAAGTCCGTTTCCACTTCGTCGCCACTGTAGTGTCCGTGTGTAGATAAAGACACTGAAGACAGGAGTTGGTTCATAGGTATTTACTAAGCAAGTCTGGGGGGGGGGTTTCTAAAGGATATACACAATACACAGGCTTATATAGCCCAAGTGGCAATTACCGGCATTACGCACACCTGGGGCTCTTAAAGGCACATACACCATAATTGCTCTTAAAGGCACATACACCACACAGTCCTAGCCTAGTTTTCAGCCGGTCCAATGGACTCCCGCTGAAGTTACAGTCGAAGTACATCAGATATGCGTAGTCCATCTGATACATTATGCCTACCACCTTGTTGTGTATTTTTAGTTTTAAAACTGGTAAGGGATAAAAATTAAATAAGTAGGTAAAGAAATACATATAAATTAAAGGCCACCCATTTACAATTTTTAGAACTGTGGAATTTGATCCCCAAAGTGCCAGCAAAACCCTGAAGACTTGCTATTCAATTCGAATGGAATAGGAAATTATTCAGTAAATCAATGGCCCTGATATTCTATTCCATACGCTATAAACGCCCATTATTATTAAACAGTGTATCTTCCAACTCACCATCAGCAACACCATGGGACATTTGCTAGTTTTCACAATAAATATATAAACCAAGTGTTAAGCGTACATTCCTGAATCAGCAAGTAAGAGTTACTGAACCCATTCACAGTCTGTAGAAGTTAATGTGTGCCAACAATTTGCAAGATGCAAGACTCCAAAAGACCTGGAAACTCAATTAAGTTATTGATCCTATCGACTTGTGTTTTGAACACTGTTCTGTGTTACAGGGGTCGTTTCTCTGTGGTGAAGAAATGTATACAGAAATCAACCAAAAGAGAAGTAGCTGTCAAGTTCATCAGCAAGAAAATGAAGAAGAAAGACCAAGTAGCACATGAGGCAGCTATCTTACTAAATCTACAACACCCACAATTTCCTGCAATATGTGATACATATGAGTTTCCTACCGGCTATATCTTAGTTCTCGAACTGTAAGTGTCCATTTTGTATCCCCTAAGCTGTCAGCATTTGTTAGATAAAGTATCATTTGCATTAACACTATGGGATTGATTTGCATCTTTACTTTGGCCAGCCTAGTCATTCATGTAAATTCATTTTCCTCCAAAAGTTCAAGCAGCCATTTTTCTTCCTCTTTCCCATTAGTTTTCATCCCTCCTCTTGACATTGAAAGCCCCTACTGGGATATGGTTTGTGGGAGCCATGTTCCCTATGGTACTTTGCCAAGCTCTCATTATTCATGGATACGCCCAGACAGTGAGTGTTGGCAGGCAATTTGACCACATAGGGCATCACAGTCAAGCCCAATTCTGTTCTCATTCAACACATGCACCTTCTAGCAGGTGTCACTGTATAGCAATTGGCAGCAGGATCCTAGCCATTGTTGTTTTCTTTATCTCCTCCATAACCCAGAGACACTAAAGATGATTGTAGCATCTCTTCCACCATCATGGCCAGAATCAGCAAACTCAGCATAGACTGGAAATTTAACCTGCGGTCTTCCTGGTTTATATGTTTTCAGCTACTCACTGCCTTAACCAGTTGAGTCATCAGGGAAGCTTGAGCATTTTTCATGCTACTTAAATGAGCTATTTTGTGACACAAAAGCAACAATTTTGCACACTTGCCAACTGTTCAGTCTTGTCCTGAATTTACCTTACAGCAGCATCACTGCCAGTGATAGGCCCGACTTCAGCAGCATCACTGCCAGTGATAGGCCCGACTTCAGCAGCATCACTGCCAGTGATAGGCCCGACTTCAGCAGCATCACTGCCAGTGATAGGCCCGACTTCAGCAGCATCACTGCCAGTGATAGGCCCGACTTCAGCAGCATCACTGCCAGTGATAGGCCCGACTTCAGCAGCATCACTGCCAGTGATAGGCCCGACTTCAGCAGCATCACTGCCAGTGATAGGCCCGACTTCAGCAGCATCACTGTAAGGTAACTGAGGTGGTGGTGCTGCCCACAGAGTTAATACCATCCTTGGTGCCAATATAAATGCTACTGCTGGAAGAAGAATGTTACCATTTATCCAGGTGCCAGCAGGTCGGGCGGCACAGCCAGTCACTACAGCCTTGCAATGCAGTTTTGCACTTAATCACAATGGGCCAGAAATTCCAGGCCAGAAGCGTGAGTACGGTCGGGTTACTCACGCATCTGGCCGTTGGAAATGCTGGCGTTCAGCAGGAACAGCGCATGCGGGGAACGCCGGCATTTCCAGACCCGAGGTCTATTCACAGCGCGTGCGACTGCACAGGCAGCGCTTGCGCAGTGAACTTTGTAGATTTCACTGATGGATTGAGTGAGGGTAAGTCCCTAGAACTTGCACTTGAAAAAAGCAAGTGTAAAGTTGTTCATTGGCTGGGGAAGGAGATATATTTTATGGAGGAGCTTATGAAATGCAATATTTAGGTTTGGGAAAGGGAGGGAAGTTATTTTAAGAAATTTTAACTAAGTTTTAAACTTTAATTTTTTTTTTTTAAACGGGTTTTCAGAACGGTAGGTAGAAGGAGCAATTGTGGCTGTGTGAATGGAATGTGAGAATGAGTTATGTATGTATGTCCACATATATTCCTTTACGTATATGTATGTATGTTTTATATTCCTTTACTAATGTGTATGAATGTATATTTTTAATTATGATTTTCCAATAAGTTACTTTCTCTGAAAGTCATAATTAAATAATACATTTATACACATAAGTAAAGGAATATATACATAACACACAAAGGAATATATACAGACATACATACTTTCAGAAGCTCCACGATAAGAAATATCTTCCTCCGCAGCCTCTGGAGCAACTGTACCCATGCTTTTTTCATGTGTAAGTTGTAATGACTGGACCTCACTGAAAGCATTAATGAAAGCGGCGAATTATACTGCGCACGCGCTGCCTGTGCAGTCGCACGCGTTCTGCCTCTGAACCCCTTCGTTCAGAGGACAGGAAATGCCGGTTTTCCCCACATGCACGGTGCATGCTGAAAACCGGCATTTCATCCGGCCAGATGCGTAAGTACCCCGACCGTACTAGCGCATTTGGAAGGGAATTACTGGGCCAACATTTTACATGTCAAAATAAAAAATTTAACAATTGCACAACTTGCCCCCTCGCATCTGCGACTGAGGGTCCAAGGAGGTGCATTGCGCAAGAGGTCATCATCGTACGTATCCTCACACTGTTCCCTTTGGGGAACTGTATGAAGTGGTGGAAGGATTTATGGCTGTGATTAACGCTCATTCCGTGACCGTAACCATCTTTGAACCAGCCATTAGGGTGGTTAGTCCTATGGCGGGCGGGTTTTACGGGCTCCCACAACCCATCTGAGGGGGGGGGGGGGGGGGCCAGCAACACCCACGGACGCAAGCATCCCGCTGGATGTCCACCCAGAATTTAAAGTTGGAGCTCCGACTCCACTTGCTGGGACTGTCTGGAGTGGGGTTCAAAACCCTACTCCTTCTGGCCCAGCGGCAGGGATGCTTACTGCTACGCAAAAGGCCCACTCCGCACAAAAGGTGACACCCATACGTTTCCTGCGCCTTTTCCCTCCCCGTGACTGGAGCCCTATGCTGCCATTTCACGTTGCTAATTGGATTGGGCCTTTGTCATAGTGGTAGGATCCCCGCCGCTGGGCCAGATCAGGGTAGGGTTTCGAACCCCGCTCCAGACAGTCCCGGCAAGTGGAGTCGGAGCTCCGGCTCTAAATTCTGGGTTGACATCCAGTGGGATATTTGCGTCCGTGGGTGTGGGTGGCCCCCCCTCCTTGTATAGCTTGTGGGATCCCGTAAAACCCTCCCGCCATAGGACTAACCGCCCTAATGGCTGGTTCAAAGATGGTTACGGTCACGGAATGAGCGTTAATCATGGCCATAAATCCTTCCACCACTTCATACAGTTCCCCAAAGGGAACAGTGTGAAGACACGTATGACCACGACATTGCTAAATAAATAAATGGAATTAAAAAAATTCTTTTAGGGCTTTTAAAAGTCTTTAAATTGCTTTAATTCTCTTTAAAACTACTTCAGATTACTCAAAATAATGTAAACATTTTAAAAAGTTTATAAAAGTTACCAAAATCTTCAAAAAACTTCCAAAAACCTATTTAAACTGCTGCTTTGCATGTAAAAATCCTTAGCAGCTTGACAGAAACATTGGGGGCGTGTCCAGTGAAACTGAGACCTCAAGTGGCGTGTCTCACTTACACTGCACGCTCCTGGCATCGCACTGGCTGCACTCCTGGGCGGCGTGATGTCATACGCTGCCCGGGAATGTGCTTTCTATTTCTGCAAGTTCAGGCGTCCCAGGAGCTGATCGGCACGAGCGCGGGGTAAGTGTAAATACGGGGCTTGCACGCGCTGCAAGCCCCGTTCTGGAATTTCTGGCCCAATATGATTAGGCAGAGTCAACACGGTTTTATGAAAGGAAAATCGTGTTTGACAAATGTATTAGAGTTTTTTGAGGGTGTAACTGGTAGATAAGGGGGAATCAGTGGATGTAGTATATTTGAATTTTCAGAAGGCATTCGATAAGGTGCCACACAAGTGGATGTTACACAAGATTAGTGCTCATGGGATTGGGGGTAATATATTAGCATGGATTGAGGATTGGTTAAATGACAGAAAACAGAGAGTAGGAATAAACGAGTAATTTTTGGGATGGCAGAGTGCTGCAAGGATCAGTGCTTGGGCCTCAACTATTTACAATCTATATCAATGACTTGGATGAGGGAACCGAGTGTAATATATCCAAGTTTGCTGACGATACAAAGCTAGGCAGGAAAGTTAAGCTGTGAGAAGGACGTAAAGAGGCTGCAAAGGGATATAGACCGGTTAAGCAATTAGGCAAGAAGTTGGCAGATGGAGTATAATGTGGGGAAGTGTGAAATTATCCACTTTGGTAGGAAAAATGGAGAAGCAGAATATTTTTTAAAAAAAGGTGAGAGACTAGGAAATGTTGGTATTCGGAGGATTTGGGGTCCTTGTACACGAATCACCAGAAAGTTAGCGTGCAGATACAGCAAGCAATTAGGAAGGCAAATGGTATGTTAGCCTTTATTATAAGGGAGTTGGAGTATAAGAGTAAGAAGTCTTGCTGCAATTATATAGGGCTTTGGTGAGACCACACCTGGAGTACTGTGCACAGTTTTGGTCTCCTTACCTAACAAACGATATATTTGACTTAGTTGCAACGAAGGCTCACTAGATTGATTCCTGGGATGAGAGGGTTATCCTATGAGGAGAGATTGAGTAGAATGGGCCTATACTCTCTGGAGTTTAGAAGAATGAGAGATGATCTCATTGAAACGTATAAAATTCTTAGAAGACCTGACAGGATAGTTGCTGAGAGGCTGTTTCCCCTGGCTGGAGAGTCTAGAACCAGGGGCCATAGTCTCAGGATAAGGGGTCGGCCATTTAGGACTGAGATGAGGAGAAATTTCTTCACTCAGAGGGTTGTGAATCTTTAGAATTCTCTACCCCAGAGGGCTGTGGAGGCTCAGTCGATGAGTATATTCAAGACAGAGATCGATAGATTTTTGGGCACTAAGGGAATCAAGGGATATGGGGATAGGGCGGGAAAGTAAAATTGATGTAGAAGTTCAGCCATGATCTTATTGAATGGCGGAGCAGGCTCAAGGGGCCGTACGGCCTACTCCTGCTCCTAATTCTTATGTTCTTATTATGACCTATACATTATCTTCCTCGGCCATTGGGAAGCTCTGACTACCATAAAATAAAATCATGAAACTATGACTTAAAAATAATTGCAGCTATTTATATATGTTCAGTTCTTTTTGTGACGGTGTTGCGCTGTAGAATCCACCTCTCTGTAAACATGGCAGATTCCTCAACATGGGAGTCCCTGCCAGTGGTAGGCTATATTACTGCTTAGAATCATTTCTTGAAGGTATTTGTAACATAAATGTAGCATTAAACTATAGTCAGATATACAAAAAAACCTGTGCAGATTTTCATGTTCTAGCACAAATATTTTTAAATTGTGTTGGGGGGCCAAATAGGCAGCAGGGAAGGCCCTCGAGGTTTCACACCAGGGCCTCGCGTTTCTGCTAGTGCAATTTGCCTGAAATTGGCCAAACCAGCGTAAAAATCGAGGAATTTTAAGCGCAAGTTACGTCGAGCGTAAATTGAGTTTCCGCGATCTTTAACGCTGGTTTATAAAAACATCGCAGTGGAAAATGGCCCTGTCTATAAAACTGGCCACGCCCCCAGAACGAAGTAATGAGCACGGTGAGTTTCCGTTCGAGAATACTCTTCAAGTTAAGCTGTTTGTTTTTAGGCGCAAAGGCACTAGTAGGTACATTTTAAAAACATTTAATTTACTAATAAACTGACTAGTGCACACCAACGAAACTAATAATTGGTTCTGTATAGTTTTTTAAAAGCCATTTTCAGTGATTTAAAATCAGGTGGTGGACTAGACACCCTTATTAAAAATGCTAATGTTTTGCGATTATCCCATTTTCAGCTGTATTAATAAAACTGCACCAGGTTAACACTCTTAAATATATCAATGAATATTTTTACAAGAAAAACAAATTAGGTTCTGTTACGCTGACCGATTGTGCTGGTTTTACGTTTGTGATTATGCAAATAAGTTTGAGCGGAAACTTGAATCATAACTTTACGTCGGAAAACCAGCGTAATTTCAAGTGCAGTTTGCGCCCAGGTTGCCGATTGCACCCAAAGCGGAAACTCTACCTCCAGGAGTTCACTGAGGGGCCAGATAAAATTTATCATCAGGGTCACAGAGGGACCTGAGCATGTGTAAACAAGTTGGGCGGTGCTGTACTGCTGATAGATTGAAATCACACAGCGGCTGCATTTGATTTCACTTTCAAGCAGATACATTTAGTGCACCAGATTTTTTCTTTTATCTTTCAACACTCAATGGCTTTGTAGTGCAATCGCATGCTGAGTCTCAGAGCCAATACACAGTGCCAGTAATGGGTGATAGAGCTAATGGCCCAGAAATTTGGGTCTTCACGGGTGAGTACGCACGGGGTACTCACGCGTGGGCCCAATGGAAGTGCCGGTTTCTTGCATGCACAGCGCATGCGCGGGAAACCGGCACTTCCGTTCCTCTGAACGAAGGGGTTCAGAGGTCGAACGCGTGTGCGGGGGAGTCTGCGCGTGCGCTTTGAACTTACGTTTTTTATACAGGTTTTTCCGTGAGGGTCAGCCTTTAGATTTTAGAAATGTAACAACCAGGCGTAAGGCCTGCATTTTAAAAGGTAAGTGGTCAAGTAATTAAAATTAAAACATTTTTTCCACAGGTTTATTATTTTTAAATACTTTAAAGCAAGGTAAGTTTATTTTTAGCCCCGTTTGAATATAAAATTATTTTTTTCAAAAATTTAAATTATTGTTTAAAATAGTTATTTAATGTAATTTATAGTTTATTTAAAAAGTGTGATGATTTTTAAAAATGTATTTGAAGGTTTACTACTATTTTGAGGCCGTAATATTTATAAGTTTTGACAAGTCTTCCTGTCACTACTTATGAATGGGCTTTTCCCTGCGCCAATTGGCTGCCCATGGCCCACGTGATCTCAGGGGACGCATCGCACTAACTACGCCCCTGGGACACGCAAGCACTGCGCGCCAGCAGCTGGGCCAGGCCCCGGAGCGGAATTCCACGGGGCCCTACAGCTCAACTGCCGGCACGCAAGGTAAGTGCAGGTCGGGGGCTTACACCCGCGGGAAGCCCCCGACCCGAATTTCTGGGCCATTGTTACTTGACAGATCTTTGAAAAGCCATTCACAGTACCACCTATGGATGTAATTAGAACTGCATCCAAATGTTACATAGGATTACATAGGATTCACTCAGTTGATTCCTGAGATGAGGGGGTTGACTTATGAAGAAAGGTTGAGCAGGTTGGGCCTATACTCATTGGAATTTAGAAAAATGAGAGGTGATCTTATTGAAACATATAAGATACTGAGGGGGCTCGACAAGGTAGATGCAGAGGATGTTTCCCCTCGTGGGGAAATCTAGAACTCGGGGGCATAGTTTCAGAATAAAGGGTCGCTCTTTTAGAACTGAAATGAGGAAGAATTTCTTCTCTCAGAGGGTCGTAAATCTGTGGATTCCTCTGCCCCAGAGAGCCGTAGAGGCTGGGTCATTAAATACATTTAAGGTGGAGATAGACAAATTTTTGCAAGATAAGGGAGTGAAGGGTTATGGGGAGTGGGCAGGGAAGTGGCTTTGAGCCCAAGATCAGCCATGATCCTAATGAATGGCGGAGCAGGCTCGAGGGGCCAAGTGGCCTATTCCTGCTCCTATTTCTTATGTTCTTATATACGCCACAGAAACAGGCCATTCGGACCAACCAGTCCATGCCGGCGTTTATGCTCCACTCAAGCCTCCTCGCGTTTTTCCTCATCTAACTCTGTCAGCGTAACCCTCTATTCCCTTCTCCCTCATGTACTTATCTAACCTCCCCTTAAATGCATCTATACTATTTGCTTCAACCACTTCCTGTGGTAGCGAGTTCCACATTCTCACCACTCTCTGGGTAAAGAAGTTTCTTCTGAATTCCCTATTTGATTTCTTGGTGACTATCTTATATTGATGGCCTCTAGTTTTGCTCTTCCCCACAAGTGGAAACACTCTCTCTGTACCTACTCTATCAAAACCTTTCATAATTTTAAAGACCTCTATCAAGTAAAAAGAGACCCAGCCTGTTTATCCTTTCCTGATAGGTATACCCTCGCATTTCTGGTATCATCCTTGTAAATCTTCTCTGCACCCTCTCCAGTGCCTCTATATCTTTTTTATAATATGACGACCAGAATTGTACGCAGTACTCCAAGTGTGGTCTAACCAAGGTTCAATACAAGTTTAGCATAACTTCACTACTTTTCAATTCTATCCCTCTAGAAATAAACCCTAGTGCCTGGTTTTCTTTTTTTTATGGCCTTGTTAACCTGCGTCGCTACCTTTAGTGATTTGTGTATTTGTACTCCGAGATCCATTTGCTCCTCTACCCCATCCAGACTTGCACCCTCCAAGTAATAAGTGACCTCCCTATTCTTCCTACCAAAATGTAATACTTCACATTTATCTGTAATGTTGTTAAATGTTGGCACTTTTAAAATTAATTTTGCCATAGTCAGATCCTAACAGGAATTTTCAATACATTTTTGAATAGAACGGTGGGACCCGCTCATTGAGGGTAATTTTAACCTAACCCACCCAGTGGGAAACTAGCGGAATATGGCTGACCGCCTATTTTATACCCCGTCCAATTTTACTCTCCATTGAAGTCACAGGAGAAGAAATGTAATTGCAATTCACCCAGAGTTCGAGTTAAATCTGTGTTCCGCATACCAATTTCGTGGTGGGACATCTCATGCCAGAAGTGCTCATGAAATGCATATAAACTACTGTATATGTATAAAATAGCATGAATGTGAAATAATTGTAATTTGTTTTAGTCCCTCCTCCTCATCCCTTGTTATTATTAAAAATGTACTTTTAACATTAGGATATTCTAAATACTCCTGTTTTTGTCTCAAAGCTTGGATAATGGTCGCTTGCTTGAATTTCTGGTAAATCAAGGGGAACATTTGGAGGAAAAGGTAGCCTTTTACATCCGGGACACCTTGGAGGCCCTCCAGTATTTACACAACTGCAGGGTTGCTCATTTGGATTTGAAGGTAAAACTTTACCTAAATTAAGAAATGATTCATTATAGGTTTCTTATTCTTCCAATACAAATTTATATTTTCTGAAATTTTGTTGTGTCATAAAATTTTTGTGTTTAAATTTAGTGGCCAAATGAACATCAGAAGGTTGTTTTTTCTCACTTTGGGTAATGCAAAATTAAGCAAATAATTAAAATGATGTTAGATAAACTAGTTCCTCAATTCCAGCAACACAGTAAACAATAAACACCAGTGTGAAGTCCTAGCTGCTTATTGCACAATATGTTTAGCAACATTGTATACCTTGTTGCTCTTTGACAGAAAAGCAGGAGAAAGGAGAAAATTGGCACCAAGACATTAACGCCTTGCTAGGGCATGGCTCTAGATTCACCAACATCCCTTTGGTGCTACATATTTGAGTCGAGACAATGAGTATCTGTAGGAAATTTGACAAAGTAGGGCATTACAGCTGAGCCTGATTATGGGGCTGTATTCATCTTGCATTTATATCATTCCCACTCATATGAAATAACATCTCAGAGCACTATACAAGGGGGATAGGAGGACACTTAGCAGGAAGCAGAAGAAATGTGGAAGAACAGAAGGTATGGCTGAAGAGAATTTTTTAAGAGTCTATTGAAGGAAAGGTGTTCCAAAGGGCAGTGACACAGTGGCTGAAAAATGGTGGAGTATAGGAAGCAGTAATCCAAAGTCAGAGGAGCAGAGAGTTGAGTATAAATCTAGAGCTTGATAAGATGGAGGGAGACCATAGAGAGATTTGAAAATGTGCACGAGGAGTGAGACATGGATATGCTGGGGAGTAGAGCTGACAATAATGGGGCTGTGGATGTGTGTGCCGGTGCTGGCACTCTCTCCTGTAACCCCATTTCTCCCAGTTCCTTTTATATTCCTCCTTTTCAAATAATTACCCCATTCCCTTTTAAATATTCTAGTCTCTGCCTGAATAGCCATTTGTGGTGAAGCATCCAATGGTATAATAGCCCTTAGTTCAAAAACCTTCCTTCTCCTTTCCCCTCATTTCATACAGTGAGAATCCTAGGTCTCCATACCTTTGTCCCCCATTTGGCCTCCAGTGGAAACAATCTTTCATTATTTACCCACAAGAAAGCCCCCAGGTTTCACTCACTCCTTTACTGGCTGCTCCTCTCTCAGTACTGCTCCCACTCGCCATGTTGCTACTGCTGCTGCTCCTGGCTCTGCAAAAATTGCTGGGCCCTACCCCCACTCTCACCTCAACCCTCACCTCAACCCCCACCCTCACCTCAACCCCAGTCTCCCTCTCTCTCTCCCTTTGACCGAGCTCCAATCACCTCAACCCCCAGTCTCCCTCTCTCTCTCCCTTTGACCGAGCTCCAATCACCTCAAGCCCCAGTCTCCCTCTCTCTCTCCCTTTGACCGAGCTCCAATCACCTCAACCCCCAGTCTCCCTCTCTCTCTCCCTTTGACCGAGCTCCAATCACCTCAACCCCCAGTCTCCCTCTCTCTCTCCCCTTGACCGAGCTCCAATCACCCCAACCCCCAGTCTCCCTCTCTCTCCCCTTGACCGAGCCCCAATCACCCCAACCCCCAGTCTCCCTCTCTCTCTCCCTTTGACCGAGCCCCAATCACCCCAACCCCCAGTCTCCCTCTCTCTCCCTTTGACCGAGCTCCAATCACCTCAACCCCCAGTCTCCCTCTCTCTCTCCCCTTGACCGAGCTCCAATCACCCCAACCCCCAGTCTCCCTCTCTCTCTCCCTTTGACCGAGCCCCAATCACCCCAACCCCCAGTCTCCCTCTCTCTCTCCCCTTGACCGAGCTCCAATCACCCCAACCCCCAGTCTCCCTCTCTCTCCCTTTGACCGAGCTCCAATCACCCCAACCCCCAGTCTCCCTCTCTCTCCCCTTGACCGAGCCCCAATCACCCCAACCCCCAGTCTCACTCTCTCCCTTTGACCGAGCTCCAATCACCTCAACCCCCAGTCTCCCTCTCTCTCTCCCCTTGACCGAGCTCCAATCACCCCAACCCCCAGTCTCCCTCTCTCTCCCTTTGACCGAGCTCCAATCACCTCAACCCCCAGTCTCCCTCTCTCTCCCTTTGACCGAGCTCCAATCACCCCAACCCCCAGTCTCCCTCTCTCTCTCCCCTTGACCGAGCTCCAATCACCCCAACCCCCAGTCTCCCTCTCTCTCCCTTTGACCGAGCTCCAATCACCCCAACCCCCAGTCTCCCTCTCTCTCCCCTTGACCGAGCCCCAATCACCCCAACCCCCAGTCTCACTCTCTCCCTTTGACCGAGCTCCAATCACCTCAACCCCCAGTCTCCCTCTCTCTCTCCCCTTGACCGAGCTCCAATCACCCCAACCCCCAGTCTCCCTCTCTCTCCCTTTGACCGAGCTCCAATCACCTCAACCCCCAGTCTCCCTCTCTCTCTCCCCTTGACCGAGCTCCAATCACCCCAACCCCCAGTCTCCCTCTCTCTCTCCCTTTGACCGAGCCCCAATCACCCCAACCCCCAGTCTCCCTCTCTCTCCCCTTGACCGAGCTCCAATCACCCCAACCCCCAGTCTCCCTCTCTCTCCCTTTGACCGAGCTCCAATCACCCCAATCCCCAGTCTCCCTCTCTCTCCCCTTGACCGAGCCCCAATCACCCCAACCCCCAGTCTCACTCTCTCTCTCCCTTTGACCGAGCCCCAATCACCCCAACCCCCAGTCTCACTCTCTCTCTCCCTTTGACCGAGCTCCAATCACCTCAACCCCCAGTCTCCCTCTCTCTCTCCCTTTGACCGAGCTCCAATCACCTCAACCCCCAGTCTCCCTCTCTCTCCCTTTGACCGAGCTCCAATCACCCCAACCCCCAGTCTCCCTCTCTCTCCCTTTGACCGAGCTCCAATCACCCCAACCCCCAGTCTCCCTCTCTCTCCAGTTGACCGAGCCCCAATCACCCCAACCCCCAGTCTCCCTCTCTCTCTCCCTTTGACCGAGCCCCAATCACCCCAACCCCCAGTCTCCCTCTCTCTCTCCCTTTGACTGAGCTCCAATCACCCCAACCCCCAGTCTCACTCTCTCTCTCTCCCTTTGACCGAGCCCCAATCACCCCAACCCCCAATCTCCCTCTCTCTCCCTTTGACCGAGCTCCAATCACCTCAACCCCCAGTCTCCCTCTCTCTCTCTCTTTGACTGAGCTCCAATCACCCCAACCCCCAGTCTCCCTCTCTCTCTCTCTTTGACTGAGCTCCAATCACCCCAACCCCCAGTCTCCCTCTCTCTCCCTTTGACTGAGCTCCAATCACCCCAACCCCCAGTCTCACTCTCTCTCTCTCCCTTTGACCGAGCCCCAATCACCCCAACCCCCAGTCTCCCTCTCTCCCTTTGACCGAGCTCCAATCACCTCAACCCCCAGTCTCCCTCTCTCTCTCCCCTTGACCGAGCCCCAATCACCCCAACCCCCAGTCTCCCTCTCTCTCCCTTTGACCGAGCCCCAATCACCCCAACCCCCAATCTCCCTCTCTCCCCTGCCAAAGCCCCATTCTCCTGACCCATATTCCCCAGTCTCCCTCCCTCCCCAAGCTCCCATTCCCTTGTCCCTCTCTCTCCCCAGTTTCCTCTCTCCCCAATGGTCCCATTCTACAACCCCCATTCCCTAGTCGCCCTCTCACGCAAGTTTCTTCTCTCCCCATACCCCCATCGCACCTTCTCCCACCCCATCCCGAGTCCCAGTCCCCAGTCACCCACTCTCTCAACCCCCAGCCCCTGCCCTCTAGCCTCTGTTCACCCTTATCCAACCCAGCGCCGCGCCTGTCCCCACTCTGTCTCTCTCCCTCCCCAGACTCCTGACTGTTTCTCCACCAGCCGGTCCGGTTTCCAGCCAACCCCAAAGCCGTGGCCAGCTCTATGTGGTGGTGGCCAGTGACATATTGGAGAAGGGGGAGCTGATGTATTGGCAGGAAATTTATAGGGCAAAATTCTCCCGGGCTGTTAGCAGCATTGGCCAGGAGATTCATGTCCCATTTTGGGAGACTCCCGAGCAAGCCGGGAGGGTTGGCAACAATAGTGGATTGGAATTTTGACAATAGAGGACAGATACATTAGCTGGAACTTCCCTGCAGAGAATGAAGAAAATCCTTGAGATGTCTTTAGACAACAAGAAATCTGCTTGATGGCGATGATTGACAATGGTCCAGGAGGCAGGTGTCCGCTGCGGAATGGGGTGTCCTATGAGAAGCCCCCAAAAAGGTTATTTCTGCAGTGAGAGGAAATTGTAGATTATTGGACCTAATGCTCCATATCAGTGTTAAACTGAGTGGGTTTGAAGTCAATCATTTGGGTTCACACAGACCTAAGTTAACAATGCATGTGGCACTGTTTCAGCTTTATTAATAAATATTTTCCTTTCTAACAGCCAGAAAATCTGTTGATTGACCTTCACACACCTGTGCCACGTGTCAAGCTTATAGATTTGGGTGACGCTGTTCAAATCACAACTTATTATTATGTACATCAGTTGTTGGGAAATCCTGAATTTGCAGCTCCTGAAGTAATTCAGGGAACACCGGTTTCACTAAGTACAGACATCTGGAGTCTCGGGGTCCTCACTTATGTGATGCTAAGTGGGGTATCCCCCTTCTTGGATGAGAGCGTAGAGGAGACATGTATGAACATTTGTCGACGAGATTTCAGTTTCCCTGATGAATATTTTCATGGAGTCAGCCATGTTGCCAGAGACTTCATAAGGGCCCTGCTTCAGGGAGACTTCCGCTGGAGACCCACAGCTGCCACTTGTTTACAAAATCCTTGGCTACATCCTCAGAATGACAGTTACTCCACAACCCCACTGGATACCTCACGGTTGGCTTTGTTTATTGAGCGCCGCCGACATCAAAACGATGTGCGCCCTGTCAGCAATGTGAAAGGTTTCTTACCAAGCAATCTTGGATCAAGGATGTGAAGCAATAGTGACCTGTACATACTGAGTCACTAACATGCTGCTGAATGATGTGTTGAAAGTAGTTTCACTCCACGCAGTGCTGGAATAGTGAGGCTGAGCACAACTTGAATAGATTTAAACAGGTCTATGTTACAATAGAATCATGTATATAGAATGTTTCTGAAGTAGTATCCTTGGAGACACGTGGCAAGCCAGATGAGCAAATTTCAATCTATTTACTTTCAATTGAGTGCAAATGTTTTAACCCTTTGAGAAATTAATATTCTTTGAAGTTTTAAAGAGAAATGAGTTTTGTATTGCACATAACATCTGCAAAATTAAACTCCTGGAAATTTCACATGCTGAATGTTGAAAAGTAGATGCCAAGAAAATGCAGAAAATTGCAACAGTAATCATATATGCTAAACAAAGTAACTTAAATGCTAACCCTGCTAGATTAGGTTTAATAAAGCAATGCTGTTATAGTCCTTGAAGAGTTTGCAGGTAATCTGTGAGGTCCAATTTTAAGAATATGCACTACAGGTGAGAAATCTCACTGACACCTGTGCATTTTGGGAAATTGTGGGCGCATAATTTTCCATCCCTTAGTGGCACTGCACTGCACCCACAGTCTCCCGAAATGCAGGGCTGTCGATGAGACCTCCTCCGGTAGCACACATTCATAAAATAGACCATGTGGTCTAGTGAAATATTGTCAAAAAAAACTTGTTTTAACCCAATTTTCTCCTCTCCTTGGGATCTGGCAGACCTCTGGCACTTCACCCAAGTAGCCTCTCGTCATGTGTGAGCCTAGCTGGTGAGTGTTGACAGGCTATTACAGCCAATCTTGCACTCATCAATATCCACATACATGCACTCCAATAGTAATCAAAAGATAGCAATCAAGAGCAGGAACCCTAGCTATTTTTTCTTATTCTCCTCCCTACCTCACTGGTAATTAAGGTCAACTTTACCCTCCCTACTTCCACTCTGGTTTATATTAGTTAACTGAGTAGCTAGCGATCATTAAACCTGGTACTTCCTGTTCTGTGTGGCCTAGTACTACACCGTGTGCTGCCTTTAACTCACTGAGCGTTAAGGGAGCTTAAAAAAAATCAAATTTCCCTTATGTTCTTCTGAAAGCTGCATTGTCATCTGGATTCGGATGTAGAGGTAGTGAAAATGATGTTCACTCTATGACCCAGTTAATTTTCATAATAGTTCATTCATACTAGTGTGACTAAAGGTGAGTAAGATTGTCCAGATTGAGTAAGAAGCTTAAAAATACTATTGTCAAGTTATGGTAGATTTGCATGCCTACTACACCCTAAAAATGCCCCTATTTACATGCAAGAATATCTGGCTTGCAATCTTAAAATTCTGGATTATGAAAAGCCTTATGAAAACACTGCAACATTCTTATTTTCATTCAGTTTTATGAATGGGGCTCATTTTCACCTTTGCTACACCCTGAAATGGAGTGCTAAATTAGGCAAATTTAAGGCCTATTTCCATCCTGGTGAATTGAAACTGCCATCTGAAGCAGGCGAGACCTTCATTTGCTTATTAAAATGGGTTTGGGATGTCATCCACATGATTTCTTGGCATGCAGGAAATTACGTCAACTTAGAAAAATGAAATGCTGGTGGAGGGTCTTCTTCCCAAAGGAAGCTGGGCCAGCAGACACCAGTGGTATCATTATGGTATGTAAATTGGCATATTGCAATCCTGATCTATGGGGATGATACAATGGAGTGACAGAAAGGGCAACTTTCACTGAAAGCATCTCATGCAGCTCCCAATCCACTTCAGCAACCATCAAACAGAGGGTTGGGTGCTGGGCTGCACTGTCACTTGTTTGCAGACCCATGCCTGCACTAAAGTTACTATTCCTTTCATTTTCACCTGCAACTATTAATTGCCTGTCCTATCAGCCTTGAGAACGGCTGCTAATGGGCTGAGATGTCTTTTGAGGCTCTCCAAAGGCTTTCACAATTTTTGTCCCCATCAGTTAAATCTGATTTATTTTCAATTTTCCCCTCCTAGACCTGAGTCTGCATCTGTTGACCTGTTGTGATTAATCATGCAAATGTGCCTACATCATAGAACTAAGTGCCATTAGCATTGACCTTCATACGGGATTTGCAATAGTTTTTAATCATTTAAAATTGATTTACAGCTGTAGATTGAAATCAGCCCCCATGAATTTTAATAATGGCCCGGATTTTGCAGTAAGAATAACAGTGAGGCTATCAGCGGTCACCACTATTAAGGAGTAAATCGGACAGCAACTTCTGGCGTCCACATATGCACAGTTAAATGCAGAAATCAGGAAGTTGCTGTCCGAGTTGCCCTGCTCCTCCAGAACCTTCACTGTAACAGTATCTCGCCGAGAGATTCGGCATTCACATACATGGAATGGCTTGAAATTGCGGTACTTGCCCACTAAATACCTACTAAACACGCCAGAAAAAGTTAGGGCTTATCCATTCAAGTGTAAGTGATTTTTTAATGGTGTGATAAGTCTTAATTACTGCCAAACAACCTGTCTGGCACTGAAAATTTACTTTTAAAAGTGTGGAGTCTCATTCCTTCAGATTTTAATTATTGTTGGAAATTAAAAAAAATTCTTAATCATAGAATCATAGAAATTTACAGCACAGAAGGAGGCCATCTTGTCCATGCCGGCCAACAAAGAGCTATCCACCCTAATCCCTTATCTCTTTTATCTCTCTCTTAATCTTATCTCTTTCTCTCTCTTTATCTTGCTTTCTGTACATGATTTTGGCACTGAATTAAATATTCCAACTGACATTTCCTGGTTTAGACTCTGCGTGCCTCAGTAAGGATTCTTCAATCTGATTGGTTAAGGGGACACACCATTGCTTACCCTGTTCACACAGGTCCCAGGTCCCCTGTAGAAGGTGCCGCACTGTTTTGAATCTCTAATAACCGCAACTTCCAGTAAGTGTTATGAACGACGAGCGCCGTTCATTCGCCGCTGACAGGAAAATCTGAGCCATTATGTATAATTCTGTAATGTACCGAGATGGGCGATGGGAGTGATTCCTACAGCATTACAATGCAACATTCTGAATGGGTTCAAATATGTCGTCAAGACTATTGTCTAATTTGATTTTTAATGTTTTAATCTAGCATATCAGAAGGGATATTGATAACTTGAATTTCCTTCTTTACTTAAATCCCACAGTTTAGAATGAGTTTTCAGAGTTACCCATAAATATGGTGCTTATATCAACTCTGTGCATCTGCCAAAATATCTCCATTTGCCTACACGGTTATGTTTGTTTACATAACAGTGACTACAATTGAAAAAGTAACTTGTGTGAAGCACTTTTAGATGTTTCTCAGAGACATGATATATAAAACTTTTTTTCTTTTCAATTTAATTACCAAGTAGATAGCAATAAAGATCAAACCCTGATGGCTTAATGAGTTTATCCATTGAATAGCTGAACCACACAGACTAGGAAGATGCCAGGCTCAATCCTCAGTCTGTGCTGAGTTAGATGATCTCACCTGGGTGGTGTCAGTCAAGCTATAATTGACCTGTGTGCTCCTGGGTTAGAGAGGAGGAAAACAGGCTTGGGGTTCCTGCCATTGATGACTATCCAATGACTGCTGCTGGAAGCACACTTATTTGGGCACTGCGAGGGCAGGATCAGGCACTGCCATGACACACCTATGGAGAAGTAGCCTGCCAACACTCCTGATCAACAGTCACACATGAAGAATAACCCATATAAGTGAGGTACTGGGGGAACTGATCCCTGTAGATCTGTTATGCAGCTACAAGTCAAAGACCTGCAGGAGGTGTGAGAGAATTGTTAAAGGAAAGGAATTAAATTATACTTTGTTGTGTAACAGCAATTCTGCCACAAATGAAGGGCGACAGACACTCAGTTTACAACTAGACTTTGAAAAAATGGATAAATAATGCATAATATTTAAATCATTGTTAGACTATTACTTCTAATACAATACTTACCTAGTTTTTCACATGCCACCAAGACCATCCTTCCATATCTTTTATTTTAGTTGAACCAGTTTTTCTCCTATTTGCATGAGCACAAATATTCTCTACCGTATAACAAACTAACATCATAGGTGAGAACGGTGACAGACTTCCATGGCTGGAGACATCAGTGGTGATTCTTATGGTGATGTGGAAACAAATATCTACATTGTAATTAGTAAACAAAGCACATAGTGAGTTGAGTAGAAAATGTGTACTCTGGTGATTTGGGCTATAAATATCATTTAGTAACGACACCATGTGTGGGGTTTAATTATGCCTCAACTATGGATCAAATCAAACTACTGTCACAAAACATATTTGCTATGAACAGAAAGCTAATGTGTCACAAAATCTGTAACAAGCTTGCACTTACAGTGGCTACAAAATATCAAAGAAAGCAATTTAGATGGTGTGTAAAATCACTGTGTACTGAATCTTTGCAAATGATTCTTTTTAGAGGCAGGTGCCTTTTAGGAATGATCATACTTGAAGAGTACAACATATACTGATAGACAGCCTCTTTAATTTGACTGTTTCAGCAGTGGAGGATTACATATCTGTAGGTTATTATGCTGGTGGATAATGGATTTTGTGGCAGACTGATATATTTGTACAGGTGCTCAGTTTATATTCAAGTATGATTTGAATAGTTCACATGTGGCAGTAATAAAGACACATACCCTTAGATTATCAGGTAGAGCATTCACTGTAGAAAGGAAAGCCTCGATGTTAAACCCTCCCCCCACCCCGCGTCACACACCAGACAAGAAGGGGACATGCGGGTGGGGGGGAGGGGTAGTGTGGCATTCACCAGGCTACATTTTAACTGGCAGCAGCGAGGTCATCAGACAAACCCGGCACACAGGATCAACAGGCCCAGAAGAGGGCCAAATAGGTCAAATATTTTAGTTTTGACCAATTCCAGGAGGAGCAGAAGTGCTCATCCAGGACCCACAAAGAATTCTTGGGCCTCCCCAGCTCCAAGCAGTTTTCCACCTGGGACCTACCCTGTCCCCCCCGCCCCCCTTTCACCTACTTTGCTGGGAACCCATCCTGCGGGTCCCCGACTGTGGCCTCCTGCTGCGCTCACCTGACTCCCACCCACTGGCCTGATGTCCTTGATGTCGGGTTCAGGCAGGCGTTGGGCCTGCTCTGTTTAAATGAGGCTCGATTATTAAAATGACTTGGACCTCATGTCGGCGAGCCGGGGCAAACTTGGCTCTCAGCTTGCGGTCCCACACTTGCCATTGCCCGGAGTTAAAATCGGGCCTTAAGATTCTTGCATTGTACTACACAGATCAATCATTGGGAATGGTCATAAAGTTTTAAATGTAAAATGATTTCTTTTCTTTTTATACAGAGGAATGTAACTTAACAATGAAATGCTAGAGTGCAGTAGAGTTCTAATGGCAATTTGTTCATTTCAATTGTAGCACAGCACAAAGGGTTAATAAATTCATATGAAAAAGATTGAAACCAATGCACAACAACTTGCTGAAAATCTTTGCTGCTTATTTTTATCAGTTCCTATCATAGCCATATCTTCGTTTTTAGATTGAACCATCTGCCTTCTTAATTGACTGCTCAGAAATTTCTAAAATGCAAGCTAGGCATCGAAGATATTTTAACCTATGTGGAGACTTTTAATTATTAAGGTTTTTCAATGAATTTTCATTATCAGTAAAGCAACTATCAGAACTCAAGGCATAATCCCATCATCCCACCCTCCTTGTTCTGTCCCAATCCTGCCTAGTTTTAGATCTGGAAGATGGATGCAACCAGGCTGCCGATTTAAGAGGGAGCAAAAGTGGCATTGTGTACCTTTGCATGACATTTGCATATCGTACAACCGACGGTCATGATTTTCTTGATCTCCTTGGCCACCATCTTGAATCAGCCAATTGTTTTCCACAAATGTTCCAATTGGTTGGACACTGCGGCTAAGTCTGTTGCTATTCAGATTGGTCAGAGGTGGCCTGTAATCTGATGGTGACCCTTGTGCCGGGTATCCATGCACTGAACTCGCAAACAATACTTAGTGCCCTATGCACATTTCGTCAGTAGTTGTGCCGCTGCGCTTGCTGAAAATTATGGAGAAGAATGTTGTCTCTTTTGCTTACCCTGTTGAAAGAAACGATGAGGTAATGGCCTTTGAAAAATATTCAAACAGAAATATTGCTGGTTTTTCTTTTGGGCTGCTCCTCCTGTTGACGGCAGGGTCAGGGCAGTCTATGCAGCAGAATATTTCATAATTACTGCTGCTGTTCCTCCCTAATCCGCAGCAGGCATGATTTTATATTTTTCTCGCCTTGGGAATGAACCGCCTTGCCTGGGCATGGTACTCCAGCCAGCAGCAGCCCAGCTGAGAATAGATTAAACAAGTAAGTTTGAGCAGCACTTGAACTCATTATCTGGTTACAAATTGATTGCTAACACTTGACCTACCAGGTCACTGACCTATACATTTTTAAAACCTATTTCTGAACCTATCACTGAATGAAACCTTAATGCTTGTTTATAAAATGCATTTTTCTACCAGCAAAGCTTCTGCCTATAGTTTTCTTTGACAATTGCCATTTTTATTGTGTTATCTCGACCTATTTAAACATCATCCATAAATCTTCATACAACCTTTTACAAATTATGCTACAACAATGAAACGGCCACACTGACATCAGCAGGTTTTATTATGTGTGGTACTTAATCCTGTGTATTAGTTTTAACCTCTTGATGCTGGTATATACTATGACACACTTCTTAATACGCAAAATCACCCTTTCCCTTCACATTTAAAATGAATTTTATTCAGTATGCTGCACTAATAATATTCAGTCAGATTTTTAATTTAAAGATTGATTTTTTTTAAGATTATGAATGTTTGCAATGACTTATTTTACAAACATTTCATTAATATATCTTTTCAAAGTTGACATATAATGGCGTGCGATCCCACAGATGGTTGTAGTACCCGAAAGGCAAATGCACCGTTTGTAAAGTCTAATTTTCACAAATGTGTGCAATGCTGTCAGAATCATTTGTGAAAGTGCTGGTCATGTTAGCTGAGCTTTGTCTTAGAAATTTGTTACCTTTTTCTGCTTAATACATATTTCACATTTCTGCACAAGGCAATTCTGTACAGTTAGTGTTAGTAAACGATCAGACCAAACAAAGCATTTCTAAAGCTGACTTTTGAAGCAGTAATGACTTATTTTTACATTATAGAATTTAATAAGGATACATACAGCTTTACAGCCTTAAAGTATCTCAATTGCTTGCCTCAGCACTATTCCATGTCAGCCTTTTATTGATCATTAAGCTTTGTTGCATATTTTTTAGTACTAAATGTTATATAAAGTCTGGTGTATATATTTAATTTTTGATGATTTACAGAGATAAAATATGTTGTAATTTTTTGGAAAGTGGAACAGGAACATTTTAGTAATTGCTAATGATTCTTTTTACTTGTCGAAAGCTAGCAGACTGTGTATATGCTTATATTATAAATTTGAAACTGCATGCAGCATCCTGTATCTCATATGACACAGTTCAAACAGGTGACGCACATAATTAGAGTAATAAAAGTTAGAATATTTCATACAATGTATTGCTTTGGTTATAATATGTTAGCAACAATCCAAAACAGGCCTTTACTGTTTCACATGTGCTGGCTGTTTGTTATTGAATATTTAATACGTATTAAATGCTTGGTTTCTAAATATATCCCTTTCTTTTTCATTTTGCTGAAATAGTGATTCAGTTCTGGAGTGCAAGTGTGTTCTTTCATATTGAAGCTTTAGTACCAAGGAAGAATTCATATATTTCATCGACAATCTCATGTTCTGTTTTTGCTTCTCACGGTATATGCATACATGTGAATCTAATTCTACTGAATGACCGTTGTCCTGTTTGCCTTGAGCTTTCTGTATTGCTCTATACTGTAAATAGTTATTTAACTGCACAATCACCAAATTGTAAAGCAGAAGTGGGGGCTTCTCCAGTGGCCTGCAATCCATGAGCCATACAAATCAGGAGGGTTCCACGTTGAATCCTGGACTGTGCTGTGTTTGAACATCTCAGCCATGGCAGTGATAAAGGCATTACAATTGGCTGCTGGTTAAGGGTTGCCATCCCTGATTGCGAGTAACTGCTGGAGCATCATGTGTAGATGCCTGACTGTGAAGTCCAGTTTGCTGACTTTTGCTGTCAAGCCTCACACATGAATAATGGACATTTCAGCAAGGTACCATAAGGCACCCACCACCCTTGAAACTTTCACAGAAATCACAGAATCACAGAAACCTCACAGTACAGATAGAGGCCATTTCGGCCCATCAAGCCTGCACCGACACATATCCCACCCGATCCCCGTAACCCCTACACATATCCCACCCTATCCCCATAACCCCACGTATTTAATCCCCCTAACACTAAGGGTCAATTTTTATCATAGCCAATCAACCTAACCCCGCACATCTTTGGACTGTGGGAGGAAACCGGAGCACCCGGAGAAAACCCACGCAAACACGGGGAGAATGTGCAAACTCCACACAGACAGTCACCCGAGGCCGGATTCGAACCCGGGTCCCTGGCGCTGTGAGGCAACAGTGCTAACCACTATGCCAGTTTACGGCATAGAAGGAGGCCATTCGGCCAATCGTGTCTGTGCCGGCCAAAAAGAGCTATCCAGCCTAATCCTACTTTCCAGCTCTTGGTCCGTAGCCTTGTAGGTTACGGCACTTCAAGTTATAGCCAAGTACTTTTTAAATACGATGAGGGTTTCTGCCTCTACCACCCTTTCGGGCAGTGAGTTCCAGACCCCCACCACCCTCTGGGTGAAAAAGTTTCTCCTCAACTCCCCGCTAATCCTTGTACCAATTACTTTAAATCTATGTCCCTGGTTATTCAATTCTCTGCTAAGGGATATAGGTCCTTCCTATCCACTCTATCTTGGTCCCTCATAATTTTATACACTTCAATTAAATCTCCCTTCAGCCTCTTCTGTTCCAAAGAAAACAACCCCAGCCTATCCATTCTTTCCTCGTAGCTAAAATTTCCAGTCTTGGCAACATCCTCGTGAATCTCCTCTGTACCCTCTCTAGTGCAATCACATCTTTCCTGTAATGTGGTGACCAGAACTGTACGCAGTACTCTAGCTGTGGCCTAACTAGTGTTTTATACAGTTCAGGCATAACCTCCCTGCTCTTATATTCTGTTCCATGGCTAATAAAGGAAAGCATCCGTATGCCTTCTTAACCACCTTATCTACCTGTCCTGCCAAGTTCAGGTATCTGTGGACATGCACTCCAAGGTCCCTCTGTTCTTCTATACTTCAGCCATTCTACCGTTATTGTGTATTCCCTTGCCTTGTTACCCTTCCCCAAATGCATTACCTCACACTTCTCCAGATTAAATTCCACTTGCCACTTTTCTGCCCACCTGACCAGTCCATCAATAGCTTCCTGCAGTCTACAGCTTTCTTCCTCACTATCAACCACATGGCCAATTTTTGTATCATCTGCAAACTTCTTAATCATGTCCCCCACATTGAAGTCTAAATCACTGATATATACTAGAAAAAGCAAGAGACCAAGTCAATGTTCCCTGTAATTATTTTTCATGTGTGGCCCCTTTAACTGGCCCATTCAAATCTTTGCGCATGCGCAGTTATTTCCATTGAAAAGCCGGTGAGTGTCCTGCGCAGCTTAATGGGAACATTGGAACTAGTACTGAGCCCTGCGGAACCCCACTGGAAACAGCCTTCCAGTTACAAAAACACCCATCAACCATTACCCTTTGATTCCTGCCACTGAGCCAATTTTGGATCCAACTTGCCACTTTTCCTTGGATCCCATGGGCTTTTACTTTTCTGACCAGTCTGCCATGGTGAGACTTTGTCAAAAGCCTTCCTAAAATCCATGTAGACTACGTCAAATGTGCTACCCTCATCGACCCTCCTTCTTACCTCCTCAAAAAACTCAATCAATCAAACTTTACCCTAGTAAGAAAGTCAGTGGCCTAAAGAATCTGCTGGGGCAGCTACTTCCACTGTGCAGCTCTGGGATTGGCCCTCCCTGTGTTTGTGGGGTCAGGGGAAGGGCCTCCATGAGCGGGCCTTTGGCAGATTGGGTGCATATTTGTGGTGCCCACCACCAAGGACTCTGAAATGCTGCCTTAAGCTGGGAGGGAAGGGGCTCCGGATCCACCTACCAGGAAAAAGAATTGTGTCACGAGGCTGCTTTAGAGGTTTTTTCCCCCCTACCCCTGATCTTTGAAGTTAGAGACCCCAATCATGGCCTGGGCCCTGTAACGATCAATAACGTGTCATCCTATAGTGGACACAAGGTGGAGCCGTAGAGCTGTATATAGCTGTATGTATAAGACTACACTGCCCAGCTGTATGATATTAAGACTATATTACCCATGAGGCACTAGGCTACCCACAAGGCAGCAGTCAAGATGGAAGCCTCTACAAGATGCTGTACAAGTCCACATGTGCTCAATAAAAGTAGCTAGCAAAAGCTAGCTGTGTTCATAATAAGAATGTCTATTTATTAATGAACATAACATGGTACCAGGGTGGTGAAGATCTGCTGAAAATTGTGAAAAGCGACATGGAGAATTTGAAGCCACCAGAGCGTTTGAATCTCACAGAAAAAATCGACTAGAACTGGCAGACTTTTAAACAGCAATTCAAACTCTACATTGCAGCCATCGGATTCGGTACGAAGCCAGACGCAAGGAAGATAGCGTTGCTGCTTACGGTTGCAGGCCCACAGGCGATAGAGGTATTTAATACATTTGTATTTAATCCAGCGGAGAACAGAGAAAAATTAGAAGATGTGCTAAAAAAATTTGATGCACATTGCTCTCCCAAAAAGAACGAGACGTATGAAAGATACATCTCCCGTTCTCGGACACAGCAACAAAATGAGACTTTTGATAGCTTTATAACTGATCTGAAACTGAAAGCACAGACATGTAATTCTTCTGAGCTCAAAGCATCCATGATTCGTGACCAGATTGTGTTTGGTATTCATGATAAAAAAGTCAGGGAACGCCTGTTGAGAGAAACTGAACTAAATTTGGAAAATGCGGTGAAAATATGCCAAGCCAGCGAGCTAGCTCGAAATCACGCAAAGACTTTCAGTGAAATCAATAATGATGCGAATGTAATGAGTGATAATGCTGCTGTCGGTGCTGTGTCCTACAAGGGGAAGAAACGTGGGCAGAACAGAAATGAAAAGCAATCGGAGGATGAAATTTTTAATTGTAAACGCTGTGGTTACAAACACCAGTTAAGACAATGCCCAGCGTTTGGAAAATTGTGCACAAAGTGTAATGGACAGAATCACTTTGCCAAACAATGCTTTTCAAAAGTAAAAACGACGAAAGGGCAACGAGTTAATGTGATTGAGGACACTGATTTAAGTGAGACATTTTTTGTAGGAATGGTGTCATGTGACGATATCAAAAAAGATACAGAAAATGTGCAGCCCTCAGAAATAGATAATGCTGAACATAAAGTTAATGCAGTAAAAGAGGACAAATGGATGATCCCACTGCAGATAAATGGAGCATTAGTTACATTGAAACTGGACACTGGGGCAAAAGCAAACTTAATCAGTATGAGTGACATAAAAAAATATGAAAGAAAAGCCCAAAATACAGAAAAAGTCAGTACTACTGAAGAGCTATAATGGACAGAAAATAGATGGCTTAGGTGTATGCAGACTTAAAGTGACAGTCAAAGACAAAGTGCATCATCTCATGTTTTCTGTTGTGGCTGAAAGACTTGATTCGATACTAGGTGACAAAGCTTGTGAAGACTTAGAACTGGTCAAGAGAGTCTACCGTATAAACTGTGCCATAAGCAGACCAGATGACTCAGGTGATGAAGCAGAGAGCCCATCAAGGATGAAAAGGCCAAAGGGTATCCATGTCTTCAAAAAGCCTAGTTTCTCCAAGAAGAAAGAAAAAGACTTTAAGGTCAAAGAAAAGCACAAAGAGGAAAAACACAAGGAGAAAAAGTCCAAAGATATAACCGCAGCAGATGTTGTTAAGCAGTGGAAAGAGAAAAAGAAAAAGAAGAAGTCTGCACCAGAGCAGGAAGCAGTTCCGGTGGATACTCCTTCTTCCCTCAGGCCAATCTTTGGTGTTCCATTAGCCGAGGCTGCTGAGAGGACTATGCTGTATGATGGGATCCAGCTGCCAGCAGTTTTTCGAGAGTGCATTGACTACATTGAGAGTTATGGCATGAAGAGTGAAGGAAACACTGAAACCCTCTCCAAGCAAAGATCGCAAGGAGACCTCGATCTATTCAAGACCAGATTGATGACAATGCCGCAACTGCATCTTGTCATTCACCGCCAGAACAATCTCATGAAGACACATCAGACTTACCCCTGTTGAGAAGATCCACACGTGAAGTAAAAGAGCCTGATAGACTTAATCTTTGAATACAATGTAAAGCTTTGAAAATGTGTTGACTGTTTTGAAAATGTTTATGTTTATAGAGCACTAACAAAAGTGTTACTGATATTATCTTTATTGTTTTCTTGAAAATTGATTGATATTGATTTTGTTAAACCTCAAAGAAAGGGGGATGTAACGATCAATAACATGTCATTCTATAGTGGACACTAAGTGGAGCCGTAGAGCTGTATATAGCTGTATGTATAAGACTACACTACCCAGCTGTATGATATTAAGACTACATTACCCATGAGGCACTAGGCTACCCACAAGGCAGCAGTCAAGATGGAAGCCTCTACAAGATGCTGTACAAGTCCACATGTGCTCAATAAAAGTAGCTAGCAATAGCTAGCTGTGTTCATAATAAGAATGTCTATTTATTAATGAACATAACAGGCCCCACATCCACCATTATTGGCCAGGTACACCGAAGAGACCAAGAATTACTGTGCTGATGCTACATCGGGTCCCGACTGAGGGCTCGGGAATGGGAACTCCTGACTTAGGGAGTTTCTACCCCGCCCCGCCCCGCCCCAACCCCCTTACACTACTGGCCTTGTAGAGGCAAGAAAAGGCTCTGCCCGCACAAGACCATGTGGGAAACTTACACTTACGGCTGTAAGGCAGGAGCCCATCAGATCAGCCATGAAATTTTGGCGGCCTATAACCTTCAGGAAGGGGAGAAAACATGACCAAAATAAATGTTAAAAAGTAAAGCAAAAATATATTGTAAACTGAAACAAAACATTGGCCGGGAATTTCCTCCGAGCTGTTTCTGCTCCGGTGCCATAACTTAACTGGAAGTGCGGTGGAAACCCCATTTATGCGTGTTAAATGGGATTTCCACCACACTTGCAGTAAAGTTACAGTAACAGAGTGAGAGCAGTTCCAGGAAATTCCCATGATTTCAATCCTGTTTCTGAATACAGTAATACATTCTCATTTCACACAAACATTTTCTTGGACTGGATATTAGTTGAAATATCTTAACAAGGTGGTGTGTCATAAAGTAATAGATAGCAAGTTAATGCCGTAAAGTGCCCCCCAGGTGAGTTCCTAATCTCACTTGTACCGTACTAACAGATACAAGGGTGAAACCAGGTGCTCCCCAAAGGGACAGAAATAACGTTGGAGGGAGGGAGTTAACCTGACCAGTGGATGTTGTGTATTTGGATTTTCAGAAGGCTTTCAATAAGGTCCCACATAAGAGATTAGCGTGTAAAGTTAAAGCACATGGGATTGGGGGTAAGGTACTGACTTGGATAGAGAACTGGTTGGCAGACAGGAAGCAAAAATTTGGAATAAACGGGTCTTTCTCCAAGTGGCAGGCAGTGGCTAGTGGGGTACCGCAGGGATCGGTGCTAGGACCCCAGCTATTCACAATTATATTAATAATCTAGACGTGGGGACTAGGTGTAATATCTCCAAGTTTGCAGATGACACAAAGCTGGGTGGACATGTGTGCGGTGAGGAGGATGCCGAGAAACTCCAGTATGATTTGGACAGGTTGGGCGATTGGGCAGATGCATGGCAGATGCAGTATAATGTGGATAAATGCGAGGTTATCCACTTTGGTGGCAAAAACAGGAAGGCAGATTATTACCTGAACGGCAATAGATTGGGAGAAGGGGAAGTGCAATGAGACCTGGGTGTCCTTGTGCACCAGTCGCTGAAGGTAAGCATGCAGGTGCAGCAGGCAGTTAAGAAGGCAAATGGTATGTTGGCCTTCATAGCGAGAGGATTCGAGTACAGGAGCAAGGATGTCTTGCTGCAGTTGTACAGGGCCTTGGTGAGACCACACCTTGAGTATTGTGTGCAGTTTTGGTTGCCTTATCTGAGGAAGGATGTTCTTGCCATGGAGGGAGTGCAGCGAAGATTCACCAGACTGATGCCTGGGATGGCAGGAATGACGTATGAGGAGAGATTGGGTCGATTGGGCTTATATTCATAGAAACATAGAAACATAGAAGGTAGGAGCAGGAGTAGGCCATTTGGCCCATCGAGCCTGCTCCGCCATTCAATGAGATCATGGCTGATCATCCAAATTCAGTACCCTGTCCCTGCCTTCTCCCCATATCCCTTGATCACTTTAGCCTTAAGAAATATATCTAACTCCTTCTTGAATATATTTGATGAATTGGCCTCAATTGCATTCTGTGGTAGAGAATTCCACAGGTTCACCACTCTCTGGATGAAGAAATTCCTCCTCATCTCTGTCCTAAATGGCTTACCCCTTATCCTTAGACTGTGACCCCCTGGTTCTGGATTCCCCGGCCAGCAGGAACATCCTTCCTGCATCTAGTCTGTCTAGTCCTGTTAGAATTTTGTAAGTTTCAATGAGATCCCCTCTCATTCTTCTAAACTCCAGCGAGTATAAGCCCAATCGACCCAATCTCTCCTCATACGTCATTCCTGCCATCCCAGGTATCAGTCTGGTGAATCTTCGCTGCACTCCCTCCATGGCAAGAACATCCTTCCTCAGATAAGGCGACCAAAACTGCACACAATACTCAAGATGTGGTCTCACCAAGGCCCTGTACAACTGCAGCAAGACATCCTTGTTCCTGTACTCGAACCCTCTCGCTACGAAGGCCAACATACCATTTGCCTTCTTAACCGCCTGCTGCACCTGCATGCTTACCTTCAGCGACTGGTGCACAAGGACACCCAGGTCTCGTTGCACTTCCCCTTCTCCCAACCTATTGCCGTTCAGACAATAATCTGCCTTCCTGTTTTTGCCACCAAAGTGGATAACCTCGCATTTATCCACATTATACTGCATCTGCCATGCATCTGCCCAATCACCCAAGCTGTCCAAATCATACTGGAGTTTCTCGGCATCCTCCTCACAGCACACACGCCCACCCAGCTTTGTGTTGCTGGAGTTTAGAAGAATGAGAGGGGATCTCATTGAAACTTATAAAATTCTAACAGGATTAGACAGACTAGATGCAGGAAGGATGTTCCCGATGGCGGGGGAGTCCAGAACCAGGGTCACAGTCTAAAGATAAGGGGTAAGCCATTTAGGACAGAGATGAGGAGGAATTTCTTCACCCAGAGAGTGGTGAACCTGTGGAATTCTCTACCACAGAAGGCAGTTGAGGCCAATTCATTAAATATATTCAAAAAGGAGTTAGATATATTTCTTAAGGCTAAAGGGGTCAAGGAATATGGGGAGAAAGCAGGGACAGGGTACTGAATTTGGATGATCAGCCATGATCTCATTAAATGGCGGAGCCGGCTCGAGGGGCCGAATGGCCTACTCCTGCTCCTATCTTCTATGTTGCCACACGTGCACAGTGAGAAAAATTATCTATTTTTGTTTATTTTAGTTGGTGGCTGTCACTATACATCCAGTCACAAGTACATGGATAACTTTTAAAAAGTGAAGGATTTTGGAATCTCAATATGGGCTTTTAATACTAGTTTTTAAGGAAAACTAAATGGATGGCTAGAAACCCTGGACTGCATGCTAAAAGAGCTGAATTTAGTTACAAGTATTAACAAATGCTAGAACACAGAACTGTTAAACTTGACCAAAATCAGAAGGCATGCTGGGAAGTGTTATGTTCATTAATAAATAGACATTCTTATTATGAGCACAGCTAGCTTTTGCTAGTTACTTTTATTGAGCACATGTGGACTTGTACAGCATCTTGTAGAGGCTTCCATCTTGACTGCCGCCTTGTGGGTAGCCTAGCCTCATGGGTAATGTAGTCTTAATATAATATATAGCTGGGTAGTGTAATCTTATACATACAGCTATATACAGCTCTACTGCTCCACCTAGTGTCCACCACAGAATGACATGTTATTGATCACTACATCCTCCTTTTTTTGAGGTTTAACAAAATCAATATCAATCAACTTTCAAGAAAACAATAAAGATAATATCAGTAACACTTTTGTCAGTGCTCTATAAACATAAACATTTTCAAAACAGTCAACACATTTTCAAAGCTTTACATTGTACTCAAAGATTAAGTCTATCAGGCTCTTTTACTTCATGTGTGGATCTTCTCAACACGGGTAAGTCTGATGTGTCTTCATGAGATTGTTCTGGCGGTGAATGATAAGATGCAGTTGCGGCATTGTCATCAATCTGCTCTTGTATAGATCGAGGTCTCCTTGCGATCTTTGCTTGGAGAGGGTTTCAGTGTTTCCTTCACTCTTCATGCCATAACTCTCAATGTAGTCAATGCACTCTCGAAAAACTGCTGGCAGCTGGATCCCATCATACAGCATAGTCCTCTCAGCAGCCTCGGCTAATGGAACACCAAAGATTGGCCTGAGGGAAGAAGGAGTATCCACCGGAACTGCTTCCTGCTCTGGTGCAGACTTCTTCTTTTTCTTTTTCTCTTTCCACTGCTTAACAACATCTGCTGCGGTTATATCTTTGGACTTTTTCTCCTTGTGTTTTTCCTCTTTGTGCTTTGCTTCGTTTGGCTTCTCTTTGACCTTAAAGTCTTTTTCTTTCTTCTTGGAGAAACTAGGCTTTTTGAAGACATGGATACCCTTTGGCCATTTCATCCTTGATGGGCTCGCTGCTTCATCACCTGAGTCATCTGGTCTGCTTATGGCACAGTTTATACAGTAAACTCTTTTGACCAGTTCTAAGTCCTCACAAGCTTTGTCACCCAGTAGTGAGTCAAGCCTTTCAGCCACAACAGAAAACATGAGATGATGCACTTTGTCTTTGACTGTCACTTTAAGTCTGCATACACCTAAGCCATCTATTTTCTGTCCATTATAGCTCTTCAGTAGTACTGACTTTTTCTGTATTTTGGGCTTTTCTTTCATATTTTTTATGTCACTCATACTGATTAAGTTTGCTTTTGCCCCAGTGTCCAGTTTCAATGTAACTAATGCTCCATTTATCTGCAGTGGGATCATCCATTTGTCCTCTTTTACTGCATTAACTTTATGTTCAGCATTGTCTATTTCTGAGGGCTGCACATTTTCTGTATCTTTTTTGATATCGTCACATGACACCATTCCTACAAAAAATGTCTCACTTAAATCAGTGTCCTCAATCACATTAACTCGTTGCCCTTTCGTCATTTTTACTTTTGAAAAGCATTGTTTGGCAAAGTGATTCTTTCCATTACACTTTGTGCACATTTTTCCAAACGCTGGGCATTGTCTTAACTGGTGTTTGTAACCACAGCGTTTACAATTAAAAATTTCATCCTCCGATTGCTTTTCATTTCTGTTCTGCCCACGTTTCTTCCCCTTGTAGGACACAGCACCGACAGCAGCATTATCACTCATTACATTCGCATCATTATTGATTTCACTGAAAGTCTTCGCGTGATTTCGAGCTAGCTCGCTGGCTTGGCATATTTTCACCGCATTTTCCAAATTTAGTTCGGTTTCTCTCAACAGACGTTCCCTGACTTTTTTATCATGAATACCAAACACAATCTGGTCACGAATCATGGATGCTTTGAGCTCAGAGAAATTACATGTCTGTGCTTTCAGTTTCAGATCAGTTATAAAGTTATCAAAAGTCTCATTTTGTTGCTGTGTCCGAGAATGGAAGATGTATCTTTCATACGTCTCATTCTTTTTGGGAGAGCAATGTGCATCAAATTTCTGTAGCACATCATCTAATTTGTCTCTGTTCTCTGCTGGATTAAATACAAATGTATTAAATGCCTCTATCGCCTGTGGGCCTGCAACCGTAAGCAGCAACGCTATCTTCCTTGCGTCTGGCTTCGTACTGAATCCGATGGCTGCAATGTAGAGTTCGAATTGTTCTTTAAAAGTCTGCCAATTGTAGTCTATTTTTTCTGTGAGATTCAAACGCTCTGGTGGCTTCAAATTCTCCATGTCGCTTTTCACAATTTTCAGCAGATCTTCACCACCCTGGTACCATGTTATGTTCATTAATAAATAGACATTCTTATTATGAACACAGCTAGCTTTTGCTAGTTACTTTTATTGAGCACATGTGGACTTGTACAGCATCTTGTAGAGGCTTCCATCTTGACTGCCGCCCTGTGGGTAGCCTAGCCTCATAGGTAATGTAGTCTTAATATAATATATAGCTGGGTAGTGTAGTCTTATACATACAGCTATATACAGCTCTACTGCTCCACCTAGTGTCCACCACAGAATGACATGTTATTGATCACTACAGGAAGCTTGACCAAGTTCGAAAGTTTTCATGGATATTATTATTGCTTCAGACTTTTGAAGACTATCTGCTGCGTTCAAGAGACTTGATGCATTTTCACAGAGGTAAGGAGGGAGGTTAGAGATAAGACCTTGGGAAACTGAGAAACTGTCATACACAGTAGCAAACTGTTTTGCAGCAGCAAGGAGGGATTTTAAAACTGCCATTTTAGAGTTCAAGGAGACAAAGAAAAAGCAGTTCATAGAAGATGTCAATGAAGAATTAACCCCTCAGTCTCTCGAAGCAGAAGAATTGATCATTCTGAGTTTTGAGTTGTATTACCGGCTAGGGTTGCAAGCATCTCTATTTGTAAAACTGTTGTGTCTTAATAGCAATAAAACCAATTATTTAGAAAAGATTTTCAGTGTCGGTTGATTGTAAAGAGAAAGTTAAAAACCCTACTAAAGCGACTACTGCAGGTCAGTCCCCTGTACAAATCTTATTTTGATACATTAGGAGGTTTCCTGTGGCATTGCTCATGGTTTTATAAGAACAAGTGTGCTAATGCCAAGTAACAGCAACATTTATATAGCACCTTTAATATAGTAAAACATCCCAAGGTGCTTCACTGGAGCGTTATCAAACAAAATTTCACACCGAGCTACACAAGGAGATATTAGACAGAAAGCGGTAGGTTTTAAGGAGTGTCTTAAAGAAGGAGAGAGAGGTAGAGAGGCAGAAAGGTTTAGGGAGGGAAATCCGTAGCTTCGGGCCTAGGCAGCTGAAGACATAGCCGCCAATGGTGGAATGATTAAAATCGAGGATGCGCAAGAGGCCAGAATTGGAGGAGCACAGAGATCTCGGAGGATTGTAGGGTGGAAGAGATTACAGAGATAGGGAGGGGCGAGGCCATGGAGGGATTTGAAAACAAAGATGAGAATTTTAAAATTGAGGCATTGCCGGACCGGGAGCCAATGTAGGTCAGCGAGTACAGGAGTGATAGTTGAACGGGACTTGGTGCAAGTTAGGATATGGGCAGCAGAGTTTTGGCTAAGCACAAGTTTATGGAGGGTGGAAGATGGGAGGCCGGCTGGGGAGCATTGGAATAGTCGAGTCTGGAGGTAATAAAGGTATGGATGAAGGTTTCTGCAGCAGATGAGCTGAGACAAGTCCGGAGACGGGCAATGTTCCGGAGGTAGAAGTAGGCGGTCATGGTGATGGAGTGGCTTTGTGGTCGGAAGCTCATCTCAGGGTCAAATACAACACCCAAATTTGTGAACAGTCTGGTATTATGAACTACACTGATATCAGTATTGGGAGTACTGGGAAGAGTGCCAGGAATTCAGACATCCTGGAATACGATCACAGAACCTTGCAGTATTTTGAGGGGGTCCTAAGGTCTGGAAGCGCCAAGATAGAGTGTGAGAGAACTGGCACATTGGAGAAGGAGGTTCTGGTATGGGGCAGGTTCTGGGTCTTGATTCTTGGGGAAAGATGTTTCAGGGTCTGGAAACATTGGCAGTTGCTTCTGGGAGCATTGGGAATGTAGTTTATGAGTACTGAGAGGAAGTCCCAAGAACTGGGAATAGAGGGGAAATTTGCTTCGGCGGGGGTTGGTTGAAGTCCAGCAGGACAAGGGAGGGGTAGTGTTGAAGTTGCTGGGATCTGGCATTTCTGAGGCGGGGGGGGGGGAAGGGGCAGCAGAGTCCAACAGTCTTCATAGGTTGGGGGTCAGTAGAATGGGACCTAAAATGCCCTGGCCCCTTTTGAACTATTGGGTCCTGACCCCTCACCATGTTCCCAACCATCACCACCCCCCTCCCTCAACCTATTCACTGTCCTTTTTTATTATATATCCCTCCCCCCCAACACACACACACACACACACACACACACACACATATACACACGCACGCACTACATTGCCTTTACCTTCTGTTTTTAAGTAAGGATACATTTTCTGCTTGTTAAAATTTATAGTGGAAAATCACAGGCTGGGCATGCGCAATTTTCAAAATATGCTCCCGGCCTGTAGCAGATGCAGAAAATATACCCTTAAGTGCACTATTAGTGAGTTTGATGACTTATAAAGTGATTAATAAACAAACATTTCGATAAACAAAATTGCCTCACAAAAATGTTCAAAATTTCATCACTTACACAGTTTCCAAGTTATATAAATATTCCCTAAGCCCCAAAGTTAGCAGGGAAGAGAAAATATTTTAAACTGAATGTATGCAACTAAAATAAAGAGCTGATTGACGTAAAATAAATCCATCCTCATTAAACAACTCTTTTTAACCCATCAACAATGAAACAGGCATGACTAATCAGAGATGCCTGAGCAGTCCATAACAAAAAACTGCAATTCTTAAAATAAATGTCATCAATGGCCTAAAATAAAGTTTTCAGAATTTAATTACCAGTTTCTTTCAAATTATTTTGGAAACAGCAATGAAACTCTCAATCCCTTACGATCAGGGGACAGACTTTACTGCCATTCAACCCCTGTTAATGTACAGACTGGATCTTGGAAATGCTACAAAATGCTCATATTCACAATGTACAGGTATGATTGGTGGGCAAGACCAATCTGCCGAAGAGCAACCTCCAGAGATGTCGTCAGCAGCGGCTCCCTCCAAGGAGCCATTTCAAACTCATGACCACTTTGTACAGCCTGAATAAGCCTCTCATGCTACAGGCTCTTAGGGAGCACTTAGACACAAGGCATGGTTAAAGATGATGAGGAAGCACAGTGCTAAGAAAGAGTGGGATGTCTTATGTAACAACAGAAAACACTGGAAATATTCAGCAGGCCAGGCAGCATCTGTGGAGAGAGAAACAGAGTTAATGTTTCAGGTCTGGGACCCTTCATCAGAACTGGAAAAAGTTGGAGATGCAACATATTAAGCAGGTGCAGAGCCGGGGGGCGGGGGAGGTGGGAGGGGAGGAAGGAATTGAAGGAATATACTGTGCTTATATAAGAGGCAGGAAAGATAAAGGGCTAGATTTTCGGAGAGCCGTCAGGCGGGGTTTCAGGCGTGTGGGGGGGGAAAATCCCGACTTTGGGGGTCCCGACACCATCCCGCCCAAAACCCCACCCCACGTAAGTTTCAGGGGCGGCGGGTACCTGCCCCACACTGGGACCCGCCGAAACCAGGCGGGAAGGGATTAGTGCCAATTAACTGCCTAGTTAACAGGTAGTTTTTAGCCTAATCTCCATTTTGAGGGGTTTCGTGTGGGTTTCCCGACGGCTCCAAACCACGCCAGGTTAGAGCAACGTGCCGTCGGGTTGAATGAGTTGGAGGGGTCACGATGTCGGTGCTCAGGTGAGTGATGGGTGCATGAGTGTAAAGGTAAGTGTGTTTTGGTGTGTCTAAAGTGTGTAAAGAACTTTTACTTAACTTTACTTACCTTAACAGCCTTTCTTCCTGTAGCCGTCGGGAGCGCAGCACTCAGCCGGAACTGGAAGCTGAACGGCTGCGATCTGTCAAAAGTGACAGCCTTCAGCTTTTAGTGCTGCTGAGATTTCTAAATGAGTCTGCGCAGAAGGACTCATCTTAGAAATCAGACTGTCAGTGTTTGACAGCTTCAAACAGCTGTAAAACACTGATATTTCATCTGTCAGAAATCTTGACAGATGAAATTTCAGTCTGTGACGTCACCTGTTGCCGGGTGGCCCTAAATTGGCCTGCTGAGCCCGCTGGGCGGGCTCAACAAGGTCAATCAAGGGAAAATCGCGTGAATTGGCTGGACGTTGAAGTAGGCGGGTCAGAAACCCAAAAGGGGAAGTCCCGCCTTCTTCCCGACAGGTTTGACAAAATCGACCCCAAAATGTTGCAAAAGGGAATGGCAAAATCATACAGCATGAAAAATGGGGGCAGGGGTTATAGTTTGAAATTGTTGAACTCAATGTTGAGTCCAGAAGGCTGTAAAGTGCCTAATCGAAAGTTGAGGTGCTGTTCCTCGAGCTTACCTTGAGCTTCATTGGAACAATGCAATAGGCCGAGGACAGAGAGATCAGAGTGGGAGTGGAGCGGAGAATTAAAGTGACAGGCGACCGGAAGCTCGGGGTCACCCTTACGGACTGAACGGAGGTGTTCCGCAAAGCAGTTTCCCAATCTGCCTTTGGTCTCCCCAATCTGCCTTTGGTGACCCCCAGGATGTTGATAGTGGGGGATTTGGCAATGGTAATGTCATTGAATGTCAAGGGGAGGTGGTTAGACTCTTGTTTGTTGGAGATAATCATTGCCTGGCACTTCTGTGGCGCGAATGTTACCTGCCACTTATCAGTCCAAGCCTGAGCGTTGTCCAGGTCTTGTTGCATGCGGGCATGGACTGCTTCATTATCTGTGGAGTTGTGAATGGCACTGAACACTGTGCAGTCATCAGCGAACATCCCCATTTCTGACCTTATGTTGGAAGGAAGTTCATTGATAAAGCAGCTGAAAATGGTTGGGCCTAGGACACTGCCCTGAGGAACTCCTGCAGCGATGTCCTGGGGCTGTGATGATTGACCTTCAACCACCACAACAATCTTCCTTTGTGCTAGGTATGACTTCAGCAGTGGAACGTTTTCCCCCTGATTCCCATTGACTTCAGTTTTACTAGGGCTCCTTGATGCCTCTAGGATTTTAAGTTCCTCAGGCCTTGCTTCCTATTTCTGCAACTGTCAGCATTGTTTCTTATCAGTTTCTCAGATCTTGTAGTCTTCTTTAAAAACAAGTATTAAAAGTCCATATTGAAAATTCCAAAATCCTTCACTAGAGAAAGGCAATTTTAGTAATGCTGTGAAGAAATGCCTCTCCACACATAGTGATCAACAGATGGAGTGAATTTCCAGGTAGAGTTCTGGAACCATTATGACTTCTTGCTGTTACATGGGGTAGGGAGATGGGCGAAAACTAAAGGTTCTTTTCAGATGGATGAGCTAAGATTGTCGAAATAGACACACTGATCTGTATTATCTTGTGATACTTAATGACTTCATGCACGAAAACCCGGAACTTGTGGTCTGTCAAGTTTCACTTGGACAGAACCTTTGCATCCGTTACAAGATCACTTTTGCTGGCGCAGAATTGGGCTATTTCCCAACTAATGCCCAGCAAATGCCCATGAAACCCTTACGCCTGGTAAAAGCAGGCGTTCAGTCCGTAAGGGTGACCCTGAGCTTCCGATCGCCTGTCACTTTAATTCTCCGCTCCACTCCCACTCAGACCTCACCGTCCTCGGCCTCTTGCACTGTTCCAATGAAGCTCAACGTAAGCTTGAGGAACAGCACCTCATCTTTCGATTAGGCACCATACAGACTTCTGGACTCAACATAGAGTTCAACAATTTCAGACCATAACCTCTGCCCTTATCCTTTTTTTCCCATTTTTTTTCTCTCTCTCTCACATGGCAGCTGTCTTTCATTCTGCCAGTGCCATTTACACTTCATCTAGAGCCATCTTTTATTTCTTAACTTGTTCCATTACCATCTCCTTTTGCCTTGCACCATCTCTTAATCTCTCTTAATGTCTCTTAATCTCTCCTGCCTTCCACTCTATCACAGACCTTCCCTTTTGTTCTTTCCTCCCCTCCCCCCTTTCCCTGCCCCTGCCCCTGCTTAAAAACCTGTTGCATCTCCAGCTTTTTCCAGTTTTGATGAATGGTCATCGACCTGAAACGTTAACTCTGTTTCTCTCCACAGATGCTGCCTGACCTGCTGAGTATTTCCAGCATTTTCTGTTTTTATTTCAGATTTCCAACACCTGCAGTATTTTGCTTTTGTAAGGCCTTCGTTTATCGCCGTAAAGGGTAAAATAAATGTTAAAATAATGTTTTTAAATGATTGAAACATACTCATACATTTAAAATAAGTTGAGGTAAATTTTGGCCCATTTTAAAAATGTTTAAATTTATTTTTCAAAAAATAAAACTTTTATTTTAAATGCTTAAAGGGTCTTTTAATTCATTTTGAACATGTGATCATTTATTTTTATTTAAGTGGTGTGAATTCTTATTTATTTGGGGATTTCTAATATGCTTACGAGGATTCCACACGTAAATGGAATCCCCATAAACATCATAGGAATCCCCTTTGTGATTGGTTGACTAGGCCCACGTGATCCCAGGGACTTTTGCGAACCGCCTGTGCCCCTGGGATCTGTGGGCCTTAAGCTTATGCCTGCAGGCCCAGGACCTGAAGAGTCCGATGCTCTGGAGTCACCAGGTACATTCGGATTTTTTTTCCGGTTCAGAGGCATAGGGCTGGATTTTGATACTGGAGGCATGATGGAGGCGGGACTACAACTTTCGGGGTTGTAGTCCCGCCTCCATCGAGTTGTGGCCAACCCACACAATTTTCACTTGATTGACCTTGTTGAGCCCGCCCAGTGGGCTCAGCAGGCCAATTAAGGGCCGCCCGGCAACAGGTGACGTCACAGATTGACATTTCATCTGTCAAGAGCTTTTGACAGGTGAAATATCAGCGTTTGACAGCTCTTTGAAGCTGTCAAACACTGACAATCTGTACTCCAAGTTAATTCCTTCCTCTCAGGCTGATTTAGAGATCTCTCCAGAACAGAAAGCTGCAACTTTTGACAGCTCGCGGCCATTCTGCTTTCTGTGCCGGTGAGATGAGGGACTCCCGAGACCTGAAGGAAGGAAGGCTGTAAAGGTAAGTAAAGGTAAGTAAAACTTCTTTAAACACTTTACACACACCAAACACACTTACCTTTGCACTCATGCACCCATCACTCACCAGAACACCGGACATCTTGAACCCTCCAAGCCCTTCAGCCCGACGGTCTGCCTCGCTAACTTGGCGTGGTTTGGAGCCATCGGGAATCCCACACTTCAGCAATAAAAATAGGGATTAGGCTAAAAACTGCCTGTTAACTACCTGTTAACCTCCACGGCCCAATGAAAATCCTGCCCATAGTGTTCTGTTATGCCTCCGAACGCAAACTCACGGCCCATATGTTTTCTTACCACCCCATAACATATTCTGTCCAACTCATTTTGTAGTCCTTGGGCTGCCTTTTGGGATTCAGCTGCCCCTCCTAGTTTATTATTGTCTGTGAATATGACCAGTTGGTGTTGAATTTCTAATTCCAAATCTTTAATGCAGATTAGAAATAGTAAGGGTCCCCAGACAGATCCCTGGAACATTCCACTGTGTACATCTTCCCGCCCGCTCACCCCAAGAACTCACAAAATGCTGCTCAGATCATCGTCTTAATTACTAGAATCTTGTAAGATTTGAAAAAATCTGAGGATTTATGCATAACAGCATGAGATTGTAAATTACCTTGGGAATGAGTCTGAGATCTGTTGCACTTAAAGCATTGGGCCTTAGACTAAAAGGCTGATTTTAACACCCGGCGGGAATCCTCATTTGAATGCTGCCGGTCACCTGTTTCCGGTGGAGAGAGACGAAGTTTGGCATAAAGAGAAGGCTGCTGGCAGCAAGGTAAGAGTGGGAAGAGGGGGTGTTGTGAGGGTCTCGTGGCTGGCGGGGGCAGCCTGGGGTAGCAGAGGCCTGGACTTACCTTGTGGAGCCCGGAGAAGTACTCCTGCACCTCTGGACCCCACCAAGGAAAGCTTTTATTAAACTTACCCTATCGGGCCTTGCTATCTTCCTGAAAGGTTCACCTGGCCCACTCAGGAGCAGCTTAAAATTCCATTGGGGTCCCATGTATGTTATGGGACCTCGATTTGCATTTATTAATGAGGCTATCGCCAGAGTCCAATGGGAACCTAAACCAGTAGCGTTAGAATCGCAGATCGATGGGAACGGAACGAGAAATGGAGCTACTCCTTTATTAACTGCTCCCCTGCTCCATTCCCGCTGATCAGGGAGAGTTAAAATCATCTCGTAAGTGTGTGATCCTCACGTTTCTTTATGTATTTGGCTGCTACTGAAAACAGTTGATTCTACTCAGCATGCAGTTGCATTGTGTAATTTGTTGACTATAATATGGAGTGTGTGAATATTCATTACGCTTAATACAATGTGTTATTTAGTAATAAGCATGCAAAATATATGCAAACCAATACGCCCTTTTCATAGCCAATGTCGTAATCCAATGAATAATATTTGCTATGAATAGTCCATATAAAAATCCTTCAAACCATTCTCCACATTTCCTCCCCTTCCCTCTCCTACAGTGGTCATTTTAAAAAGGCACTCCATGGAAACAAACTGACTGCTGCTGCTGCTGTAGTTGTCTGCAGACTGAACATTGACTGGAATACTTATAGTCAACTGTGTTTAAGTTTTGAAACTGTTCTTGGTAAGTTTACCTTATAGTATTGGACTGAAAATGTTTCCTTGTCCTGTGTTTGCCAATATGACATAGATAAACTTAGTTCTTTGTTTCCCTTAAGTATTTGCCTGGTAGTTCATTCTTTTTTCTAAAAGGGGCAGTGTTTACATATGATAAGCGGTCTGTAGTCTGTTTCAAATCAAATTTTATTCTTTAACTCTAGTTTGCACTCTATCTGCTAATATTGTTCTGAATTGATTCTTAAATCTGGGAAAACAAATATTCCATTATTTACCTGTTTTAGACCTGGGGAAAAGTGTAGAAGCTTATCTAACTTATATTTTTAACTATCCTATTGCAAAGAACCGATAGTCCTATCCTGGCATTGCCTGAGAATAATGTGGTACTGCACCAGGAACACAACCTCAGCACCTGATCTTCCTCTTGGGGCCTGATTTACATATCATAGATATGCACCAGATGCGCATGGGCAGGTGCTTTATTGGACCAACCAAGAGGAAGTCTGGACTGTAAATGTGCCTTAAAAGACAGCAGCAACCTTAAAGGGGCAGGTCAAAAGGAAGTGGACTTAAAATTTAGCAATGGGAATAGGATTTTTATGTGGACAGCTTCTGAAGACGCCTGCAAGTTGTTAGATCCTTTTATATCTGCTGGAAGCTGTGATTTGCATGTTGGTGATTTTCACATTTATGTAAATGTGATTGACTTTTCTCTGCTGTGCCATCCCTGTGATGACAGCAGCACCCCAAGAAGGCTCATATCTCTGTAGACTGCCATGGAGGGCGTGGTTAAAAGGCAACACCATGGTGCCAAGCAGTAGGTGAAGAGACAGTGAAAACAAATGTGTGTATGAAGAATGGTAGTACAGTTAGGAGGTGGGCCTGTGAGAAATCACTTTATATTGCAGATGGGATGGAGTAGTTGCATGGTCAGGGGAGGGGATATTCTTGTCCTGTGGTAGGGAAACAGTTATTAATGGCTCAATAGGGCCAGACAAGTAACTTCAGCAGTTGTCGAGAGGGCTCGTGATTGCTTCCCCTTTTTCATCTCCAAATAAATCACATCACAATATCAGGGTGGGGAGGCGGGGGGAGGGGGGTGGGGGGTTGTGCGGGTTGACACAGTACTGAATACTGCCTCCATCACTAGGTGTAAAAGAATAACAGTATTCTACAACAAGGACTGAAGTAGCAATACCACTTTTTAATTCAAAAAGACTTACAGCACCAAACCAGTAATGCCAGGTATTTATGGTGAAAGTCTGCCCTCATCTGTAGCTATCCCTGTTGGAGGAATTCTGTGTATAAAGCCATTTGAATCAAAATGTGAAATCAAAAATAGAAAATTGCGCATGTCATGCTGCTATTTAAAAATGGTGAAAGAGGGAAACCAGGGTATTATAGACCAGTTAGCCTAACACCTGGTGTCGGGAAATTGCTAGAGTCTATAATTAAGGAGAGGGTGACTGAACATCTCAAAAATTTTCAGTTGATCAGAGAGAACCAGCATGGATTTGTGAAAGGTAGGTCAGGCCTGACAAACTTTATTACATTTTTTGAGGTGGTGACTAAAGTAGTGGACAGGGGAATGTCTATGGATGTTAATTATATGGACTTCCAGAAGGCATTTGATAAAGAGACTGCTAACTAAGGTAGAAGCCCATGGAATTGAGGGCAAATTATTGACCTGGTTAGGAAATTGGCAGGAGGTAACTAGTGGTGTCCCGCAGGGATCTGTGTTGGGGCCTCAACTATTCACAGTATTTATTAATGACTTAGATGATGGCATAGAAAGTCAAAAATCCAAATTTGCCGATGACACAAAGATAGGCGGCACTGTAGGCAGTGTAGATGAAAGCATAAAATTACAAAGGGATATTGACAGCTTAAGTGCATGGGCAAAACTGTGACAATGAAGACAAATGTGAGGACATCCACTTTGGACCTAAAAAGGGTAGAACAGGGTACTTTCTAAATGGTGAAAGACTAAAAACAGTGGAGGTCCAAAGAGACTTGGGGGTCCAGGTACATAGATCATTAAAATGTCATGAACAGGTACAGAAAATAATCAAAAAGACTAATGGAATGCTGGCCTTTATATCTAGAGGACCAGAATACAAGAGGGTAGAAGTTATGCTGCAGCTGTACAAAACCCTGGTTAGACCACACCTGGAGTACTGAGCAGTTCTGGGCACCACACCTTAGGAAGGATATATTGGCCTTGGAGGGAGTGCAGCATAGGTTTACCAGAATGATACCCAGTCTTCAAGGGTAAAGTTACAAGGAAAGATTACACAAATTAGGGTTGTATTCCCTAGAATTTAGAAGGCTAAGGGGTGATCTGATCGAAGTTTTCAAGATATTAAGGGGAACAGATAGGGTAGATAGAGGGAAACTATTTCCATTGGATGTGGACTCTAGGACTAGGGTAAATAGTCTAAAAATTAGAGCCAGACCTTTCAAGAGTGAAATTAGGAAACACTTCTACACACAAAGGGTGGTAGAAGTTTGGAACTCTCTTCCACAAATGGCAATTGATGCTAGATCAATTGTTGATTTTAAATCCGAGATTGATAGATTTCAGTTAACCAAAGGCATCAAGGGATATGGGCCAAAGGCAGGTATATGGAGTTCGGTCGCAGATCAGCCATGATCTCATTGAATGGAGGAGCATGCTCGAGGGGCTGAATGGCCTACTCCTGTTCCTATATTCCTATGTTCCTAAAGGTTATAGAGGAAGTGATATTCAGGAGCAGAACAGGGAATAACGATTAACAATGGCCCATATTTTCCGATCGCAGGCCTCCCGCCTCTCCAAACTCCAAGTGCGCAGGGCCCACGTATCCCAGAGGCACAGGCAGTTTACAGCGTCTCTGGGGTCACGTGGGCCATGGGGAGCCAATCAAAGAAGGGAATCTCCCTTCATACACTTGACAGGAAGACCTGTCAAATATATGAATGGAGATCACCCCAAAAACATAGTAAAACTTTAAATATTTTTTTTTAAATCACATTTTTAAAATGATTTGAAATTACAATAAATTAAATATTTTAAACAAAAATTTATATTTTTGAAAAAAATAATTAAAGTTTTTTATGGGGCTAAAAATAAACTTACCTTTTTTTAAAGTATTTTTAAATGATAAAGCAGTGAAATTAAAAAAAAAAAACTTTTTTCAACTCTTATCCTGGTAAAAGCAGGTCTTACCAGATGTAAGAATTGTAAGGGTTTTCTGCGGACGGAGGTTCTCCAGAAAGCGGAACTATCCGCCCGCAGAGGCCCTTCTCCAGGGCAGCCGGAGGATCTGTCAAGACCATTCTTGACAGATCGGAAATGCCGGTTTTCAGCACATGCGCTGTGCATGCCTGAAACAGGCATTTCCGATGTCCTTACGGGTGGGTACACAGCGCGTACCCACCCGAAGGGATCGGAATATCTGGGCCATTATATTTTCTCTGCATTGCATCCATTTTATAGATGAAATTTGGGAACAGAGCAGAGGAAATTTTACCCTGTGTATATTACATATTATTTCTTTTAAAACTCTGTCTTAACTGTAACCTCTACTTTCTCCTCCCTTCTTCCCTATTCTAATAATGTATTACAAGTGACAGACTATTCATTTGTTTTACTTCCCTTTTCCCTGCTTTCACTTCTGGTAATGCTTCTTCCTTTTTTATGCTCATTTTCTTCCCCCCCTCTCCTGAAGGTTCCACTTGTGTTGGCAACACTCTGGCATCTCTTTCAAGTGACCATTTTTCATTTGTGAGCCTAGACAGTGAATATTGCGGGCTAATTCCTATACTCACTTGATGTACACACAAGAGTAAAGGACAACTATCGGGAGCAGAAACCCTGGCTGATTTTATATTTCCCTGCCCTAATTTTGGGGAGTTGAGAGCATTTATAGCACGCCAACTGTTGCCACAGCTAAATCAGCACAGATCAGGAATCAAACCAAAGTTGCCGTGCTGCCTGCATTACACTGAACAGGGGCGGGGTAATCGGCATCGCGATCCCCGTGCCCGTTTTCGGGGGCCATCCAATTTAGCCCCCGTGCAGTATTCATATATATGGTTATTGCCCACTTTTTATTAAAAAAATTAAAAATTTCTCATGTCAACATTTATTCTCTTCTAGACTCTGGAACCAGGTTGTTGTTTCTTAAGTCATTTGAAAGATCCCCTTAGTTCCAATTCAATGACTTCTTCACTGTCACCTGGAGATCATGATGAAGAAAAACAGGCCAAAGGACTTAAAGGCATAAAGTACGCTCATTTTCTTTATAATTTTACAAGTAAAATGCAATATTAAATAATATCTGTATATTAAGATTTGTCTAAAAAGCTATGAATATATCTTGTGTAGATGTAATTGGCTATAATTTTAAATAGTGGCAGAACATTATGAAAATTCAGCACAAGGTCTATAGTTGGTATTGCACCAATTACCAGACTCTTCAGATACGATATCACTCTGTTTTATTTATAGGCTCAATGATTGATAACAAATGGAAGGGTAGATTTTCTACCTGTTACTGTTTGGATCTGATAGATCAGGAGAAGTCCTGTCCTACTGTAAATGTGGTAGGTTTGTTTCCGAATGCATTTTCTGCATAGAACCAAATATGTTTACAGCACAGAAGGAGGCCATTTGGCTGTAAATCTAAAAACAAAGCAAATGGCCTCTACCTGAAATATTGACCAGTCTTTGTTTAAGATGTTGACAGACCTGCTGTGTTTTTCCAGCATTTTCTGTTTTTACTCCGATCTCCTTTATACAGGTCCACAACCCCTTATCCGCAATTCCGAAATTCGAAAAGCTCTGAAAACCGAAAGTTTTTTCGTGGAGTGTCACTCGTGTGCACGACATGACCCGAGTGGCACCAAACATGACCCGACGCGGCCGATGCTTGACCCACGCAGGTGTGAGGCGTCAGTTGTGTCTCAGCGCTGCTACCAGTCACACGTGCGTCTGCTGCTCGCTGATATTTTTTGTTATTTTGTGATTTTGAGTTTAATTTCACAGTGAAAATGTCAAAAAGAGCTGCAGATACCCCTATGGTTCTGAAATCCGAAAAATTCCGAATTCCGAAACACATCTGGCCCCAAGGGTTTCGGATAAGGGATTGTGGACCTGTATGTTTTATTTTCAAGTGAAAGGGTAAATTTCTACTACTTCCCTCATTCTTCTGTATTTGTCATACATCATCTTACTAAGAAATGGCTGTGCTTCCTGAAACACCCATCCTCTGCAGTTCACCTTCACAGCTTTGTAGACAATTGACATTGAATATCATCACCTTAACACAAAGATACAAACAGGGAGTTTGAAAAGAAACTTGCAAGAGATATCAAAATCAACGCAAAAAACTTTTACAATGATATTAGGAAAAAGAGGGTGGTTAAGAGCAATGTGGGCCCCTAAAAACTGATGATATTATAAATGAAAATAAGGAAATGGCGGACATGTTAAACAATTACTTTGCATCAGTATTTACAGTAAAGGAAGAGGATAGCATGCTGGACATCCCAAGGAATCTAATACTGAATCAGGGGCAGGGGCTCACAAAAATTAATGTAAGCAAATTAACAGTAATGAAGAAAATAATGGCATTAAAGAGTGACAAATTCCCAGGATCAGATGGTTTTCATCCCAGGGTTTTAAAGGAAGTAGGTGAAAAAATTGCAGATGCCCTAACTATGATTATCCAAAGTCCTTTCGATTTAGGAACCATTTCTTTAGATTGGAAAATTGCACATGTCACTCCACTAGTAAAGAAAGGCGAGAGGGGGAAACCAGGGAATTATAGACCAGTTAACCTAACATCTGTTGTTGGGAAATTACTAGAGTCTATAATTAAGGATAAGGTGACTGAACACCTTGAAAATTTTAGCTGATCAGAGAGCCAGAATGGATTTGTAAAGGGTAAGCCATGCCTGACAAACCTGATTGAATTTTTTGAAGAGGTGACTAAAGTAGTGGGCAGGGGAATGTCTATGGATGTTATTTATATGGACTTCCAGAAGGCATTCGATAAAGTCCCTCATAAGAGACTGTTAGCTAAAGCTGAAGCTCATGGAATTGAGGGCAAATTATTGACCTGGTTAGGAGATTGGCTGAGCGGCAGGAGACAGAGAGTAGGGATAATGGGTAGGTATTCTAATTGGCAGGATTTGACTTGTGGTGTCCCACAGTGATCTGTGGTGAGGCCTCAACTAATCACTGTATTTATTAACGACTTAAAGTTAGGGATCGAGAGCCACATATCCAAGTTTGCTGATGACACAAAGATAGGCGGCATTGTAAGTAGTGCAGATAGAAGCATAAAAGTACAAAAAGATATTAATAGATTAAGTGATTGGGCAAAACTGTGGCAAATGGATTTCAATATAGGCAAGTGCGAAGTCATCTACTTTGGACCTAAAAAGGATGGATCAGAGTACTTTCTAAATGGTGAAAAGCTAGAAGCAGTGGAGGTCCAAAGAGACTTGGGGGTCTATGCACATAGATCATTAAAATGTCATGGCTTTTTTCCAGTTCTGACGAAAGGTCATCGACCTGAAACGTTAACTCTGTTTCTCTCTTCACAGATGCTGCCTGACCTGCTGAGTATCTCCAGCATTTTCTGTTTTTATTTCAGATTTCCAGCACCTGCAGTATTTTCTTTTTGTATTAAAATGTCATGGACAGGTACAAAAAATAATCAAAGAGGCTAATGGAATGCTGGCCTTTATAGCCGGAGGACGAGAATACAAGGGGTTAGAAGTCATGCTGCAGCTGTACGGCAGCTGATGCTGGATCAATTGTTAATTTGGGGAAACAGCAGCCAATATTCATGCAGCTGGTAGCGACCCTGTATCCAGAAAGGCGGAATCATGGGACGCATGCAACATAAAGAACCAACACCTCATCACTGATCCAACAGCAGAGGTCCCTGGCTTCAACCTCCCTCGAAGACAGTGGACAGCGCTCAACCCAATCCGCACAGTGTATGGACGATGCGGTCACCTGCTCCACAAGTGGAAGATAAGGGACAACCCCAAGTGCGACTGAGGCCATGAGTCCCAGACCATGGAAGACATAATTATGAACACATAACATCAACTTGCCCACTAAGTTCTGTTGTAGGAGGCACCTCATTTCTCCACTCGGCATCTCAGGAGGCCATTGAATGGACAGCCAAACTAGACATCCCATTATAAGCTTTTTCCATCATACAAAACAACAACAAATCTGATATTGATAGATTTCTGTTAACCAAAGGTGTTAAGGGATATGGGGCAAAGGGGGGTATATGGAGTTAGGTCACAGGTCAGCTATGATCTCACTGAATGGCTGAACAGGCTCGAGGGGCTAAATGGCCTACTCCTGTTCCTATGTTTCAAACAGAATTCTTACCTATCAATACATAACATTTTATCTTATTACAGGTATGTCCTAAATGAACTTGTTCAAACTGAGAAAATTTATGTGAAAGACTTGGGAGCTGTGGTCGAGGTAAGATGAGTTGGATCTAATTAGACTACCATTGAAATGAGTTTAGTAATATTCACTGTGCAGGGTTCTCTCATCCAGTTGGCTAATTTGGGAGTCTAGATTTTCTGATTAGAGTGCACCTCTGGTGGGGTGAGACCTCCACTCACAATACAGGTGCCCTCCCGGCCTCCCAACTCCAGCCAATATTCCAGACTCAGGGGGCTAGATCTTCTCAATGGAGACGTGCTGGAGGCGGGACTTCTGGTTTCCATGTTTCAGTCCCGCCCCCAGCGATGTCTGACCAACCCACGCTATTTTCCCTTGATTGGCCTTGTTAAGCCCGCCCTGTATGCTTACCAGCCAATTAAGGGAAAGCCGGTGACAGATGACGTCAGCATATGATGCTTCAACTGTCAAAAACATTTTGACAGATGAATTGTCAGTGTTTGGCAGCTTTGAGAAGCTGTCAAACACTGACAATCTCTGTTCTAAAGTGAGCCCTTGCACAGAAGGCTCACCAAGACCTCTCTCCTCAGCAGAAAGTAGATGGCTGCTGAATCTGAGAATGCAGCAGCCATTCTGTCATCTCTGCCATTGAGATGAGGCACCTCCAGATCCTCAAAGGTTGAAGCCTGCAGAAAGAAGCAAAGGTAAGGAAACTTTTTCCAACACTTTACACTCACCTCTCATGCTTACCTGTCCACACTTGCACCCATCACTCACCTCTACATCTGACATGTCGACCCCTCTCACCCCCGCAGACCCACTGCTCGCCTCACTGACCCTGGCGAGGTTCGCAGCCAATGGGGAAAAGCCTCAAAACTGCCTGTTTACTACCTGTTAACAGGCAGTTAATTGGCTCTAATCACCTTCCTGCCTTGAGGAGACGGGTCCCTGCGTGACTCGGGGACCCGCCTCCCGGGAAGATGGCACGGAGGCGGGTTTGGAGCGGGGTTGGTATCTGCTCCCAGTTTCTGCCATTTTCCCGGCAGTCCAGTCTCCATACCTGCCTCCCCAGGGCTGGGAAAGTTCCCTCCCTCGGTCAGTTAAATACAGGAGGCAAACTTGCCGGCTTCAGCTAGGTAATCCCACTGAAATAGGGGTGGAGTTCTGCTGTGGCATGTTGTCGAGGCCTCCCACAGGGTAAAGATGCTGGCACCTGCAAGCAGGCCAAAATGTTTTCTAAGTTTTTTTTACAGGGTTCTTGACTGACAGAAACTTTTCCTCCTCCACCTAACAGTCAGCCCTTGTATTCAGCATTCTAATGATATAGATTCCAGGAGATAAATTGAAGGATAGATTTCCTTCATTTTACATGTAGCCCAGGCCAGTTTTAATCAAATGCACCTGAGGCAGGTGGAACTTCTGTCCATCTCATACATGGCCCATGATGTAATAGGAGACAGGACCAGTGGGGAGGCTTTCCCCCAAATGGAATCCATTGGCTCCCACCCCCATCTGTCTAGTGATCAGGATGCCAGAAAGAATCCAGCATTCAGGTAACTTTAGTGACAAAGTGGAGCCATCAAGTTCTCTGGGCCTGGAAGCCCCCAGAATTGCTGCCATGCAATGTGCTTGATTGAAGCTTTTATAAAGGGGGCTAATCAACTGCAGTGCCTGAACTTTTGGAGGGGGACTACCACCAGCCTCCCAGGCAGCCATCCGCCTATGCATTTCTCCTTTGCCTTCTCCAGCTGCTGCCTAAAAGGTGCCCACTGAAAATATTTAAATCAGGTGACCCCCACCTAACCCCAGATACTCTGACGGGGTCATGAGCAGAGGTCAGTGGCACCTGCATCATTACGTTTACGCTAGTGGAGCAGGCCTGAAGATTTTCCGGGCCTTTATTCATTTGAGTTCAAGCATTTGGTAAGGAAGTGTAATATACAATTTACTATCATGGCATGCGTTACAAGAGACTTTCATTGTGATACCAGTTTCTGCATGTTTCTGATACTTTAGGGTTTCATGAAAAAAATGGAAGAAAAAGGAGTTCCTGATAATATGAAAGGAAGAGATAAGATAGTTTTTGGAAATGTTCAACAGATCTACGACTGGCACAAAAAGTATGTAGGTAGCCATCTTGGATAATTATTGCTGAAGGAACAAATCAATAATCTGTGAAGGGAATTCCTTTTTTTTTTCTCACTAATATTTCTCTGCCAATTTTCTCCCCTTTCCCTGAAGATCTTAAAACTTTCCTAGCATAGTTCCACAGCCTGTAGTCACCGTTCAATATTTTGCCCAATTGAGCATTTAAAAAAAATAAATTGAAATGATGGATTGGCACCAATATTGAAAAAGAGGAAACAGTAAATTAGGAGTGGCGATGCTGAGTTTGGGTTTTAAAAGCCTAATGATTGTAGGAGGAAGGTAAAATTTCCCCACACTGAAGTTAGCATTCTTGGTGACTAACATAAAGCATAAGTAACGGGTCTATTTCTCCTCTTCTAATGATAATGCCTGCTACCCTTAATGACTACAATCAACTCATTAATCAGCCTACCTGTATTCCTGATTGTCCCAGGTAATCACTTGGCTATCTTGCTCACCTCCCAACTAAACTCCTGACAGCTGGACTTTTCTAACCACTGTCTCAAATCTGCCTCTTGCAATACCTTGCAACAAATAACACTCTAAATCAGTCCCATCTTGTTTGGAATTATGGGGGAAATTATGCAGTTCCATTGGTGGGTCAGTGTGACTGCAATGCATCATACACAAAACGCAAAAATAACAGAATTAACCTTATGTCTTTTTACAAGGTCAGCTTATTTACATGTTTATTTACATGGCCAGGTTCAGTGCTATATACATCGGCAGGACCTGGGAAGAGATGCAGCAGAAGACAACATATTTTAAGGCAGTGGTTCTCAAACATTTTTGGTTGAAGGACCTCTTTTCAAGTCAATTAGTAACCATGGACCCCTGAAGAACCCCTTTTCAAATCAATTAGTAATCACGAGCCCCCCATCTAAATTATAATACTCAGAATATGGAAGTGCTGCACATAAAGAGTGTTTTAATAATGCTTTTAAGAAAAGAAGTATTTACTTACAGATATCAGTGAGATGGGTGTGCCTGCTTCTCACTATTTATCCTTGGTGTGATGTTTGACAATTTATTTAAAGCTGCACCTGCTGTTCACTTTCCTACTTGTTACATTAATTTTAAGTACGGTCCTAAAAACTACTGCTCATCTACAAATTTTAATTACGCACCTTTATTTTTTAAATATAATTTTAAATTAGCAATAGCCTCAATTTTAATTTAATGCTAAAGACCTAAAGAAGTGAAATTAAAAAGAACTCAAGACAAGTCTAGGAACAGTGCGGTACAAACAGAAAATAGGAAAGAAACACACAGCCCAAGAGTGGCCTCGTCCTTTCCGCGCTTACTCTATGTTCCGGGATTAGATTCTAATTGATCAAAGGGTCCAGAACTCCTGAGATAGAAACTAGCATTCAAACTATCTAAATCCAAAACAGACCTTAATTGAATCAGGCCCTTTTATTACTAAATTAATTAATCACCTCCGAATATCTTTGTTTAGTTATTATTTATACGAGTTCCAGATTTCCACAACCTTTTGTGTGAAAAATGCTACTTGATTTCACTCCTAAATGGCCTCACTCTAATTTTAAGATAATGCTCTCTTGTTCTGGATTCCTTCACCAGAAGAAATAGTTTCTCCGTATCGACGCTATTGAATTTCTGAAAAAATTAATATTTCCTAAGTATAAGAAATATTGGGGGCAATTTTAACCCTCAATTAGGGGTGGGCTGGAGAGGGCGTTACAATTTTAACCCCCAATTAGGGGTGGGCTGGAGAGGGCATTACAATTTCAAAAATCAGAAGCCCGACCCCAATCTGCCTCCAATGTGCTCGCTTCTGGTTTTAACAGAGGTGGGTTGGGAGCCGAGCAACTATTTTGCTCCCCAGAGGCGGGTCTGTAATTTAAATATTTTGATGAGGCTGCGTGCCTTAAATTTTACCACAGATTTAAACTTAAGTGCTAGGGCTCAGGAAACCTGGCAGCTGAAGGAAGGCGAGAACAGTTGGATCCGTCAGGTAAGTGCCTTTCCAGCACTGCTTGTAGGCCAGGAGGAGCAGGAGTGCTTCAGCCAACCCACCAAGCTAACCTCCTTCCCTCTCTGCAACTGCCCCGCGATCGGACCCCCGACCCATGATCGGACACGCCTCCCCCCGCGCATTTGGACCCCCGACCCACGATCGGACCGCTGACCGGAACCCCCCACCCCCGCGATTGGACCTCCAACCCATGATCGGACCCCCGACCCACAATCGGCAGGACCTCCAGGTTACCCGCATTTCCGGGTATGTTTAAGGTTTTTAAATTGCATAACCTAGTCCTAATTATACTGATAATTACGCAAGCCAAAAGAAATCACATGGCCACAGTGCAACACTAATTTATGTGTAATTCACTTCTATTTGCCAGTCATCAAAGATGAAGTCAAACACAAAGATGCATTTAATTTATTTAACAACACCTATGAGAATACAATTAATACCATCACAAGGTGAAGCATTGAGGATTACATAAAGTAATTGGATGTTTACTATTAACCAGAGTCTGAATCATCATTGGCAGAACGGTAGTTTAGGTCTATCACAATTGGGCCAGAAATTCGGGTCGGAGGCTTCCTGTGGGTGCAAGCCCCTGACCTGTACTTACCTAGTGCGCCTGCCGTTGTGCTGTGGGCCCGTGTGGGATTCCGATCCTGGGCCTCCTCCAGCTGCCGGCGTGCAGTGCTTGCGTATCCCAGGGGCACAGTTAGTTCTGGGATCACGAGGGCCATGGAGAGCCAATCGTAGCAGGGAATCTCTATTCATAGATTTGACAGGAAGACCTGTCATATCTATGAATAGAGATCGGCCCCAAAACCTAACTAAAACTTCAAATAATTTTTTAAAAAAACATCACATTTTTAAAATAACTATAAATTACATAAAATAACTACCTTAAACAATAATTTAAATTTTTGAAAAAATTAATTACAGTTTTTAACGGGGCTAAAAATAAACTTACCTTTCTTTAAAGTATTTAAAAATAATAAACCTGTGGAAAAAATGTTTTAATTTTACTTAATTCACCACTTACCTTGTTAAAAGCAGGCCTTGCGACTGCTTTTTAAACGCGCTGCTGCTAGAGACTTACCCTCCCGGAGAAACCTGTAAAAAAAAACGGACATGTTCGACCTGTGAACCCCTTCCTTCAAGGGAACGGAAGTTCCGGTTTCCAGCGCATGCACAGTGCATGCACGATACCGGCACTTTTGTTGGCCCTACGTGTGAGTACCCAGCGCGTACTCACCCGTGGGGACCCGAAGTTCTGGCCCAATATGTCAGTTTTAGCTAAATTTCTTGATAACAATATGCATTCAATGGCTAAGATTACAGTGCAGCATAGCAAGATTAAAATTACAGCTATCCCTCTGTGATTGGAGCACTAAACATACCTCATAATTTTAGTAGGTTTAGTGGTTGTACCTCCCACTGGAGGGGTGGGGGTGGCTTTACCACGGGGGCCATCTGTAGTGTTACCTTCCAGGTTGTCATTTTCTTTCTTTAGTTGTCTTCTTCATTCTGGCTTAACTAAGCCTGTATGCATATATTTTTCTATATCATTATCCTGTCATTTTACTCTCTGGGTTCAGAGACTGAAGCTATTAAATGATAGTTGTGATACATTAAACAAATGTTCCTTTTGTTCGATTAAACATGTAACCTTTCCTAACCTTCCAACTTTCACTCTTAATATTTTCTGCACTTGGAAGACCTATTTCCAACATCCTTTAACCATCCACCCTTTGTAAACCTGAGGGAGTGCTGCACTGTCAGATGTGCCGTCTTTTCGATGAGATGTTAAACAGAGCCCCGTCTGTCTTCTCAGGTAGACGTAAAAGATCCAATGGCACTTTTTTGGTTCTCCCGTTATCCTGGCCAACATTTATCCCTCAAGCAACGCCTAAAACAGATGATCTGGCCATTTATTTCATTGCTGTTTGTGGGACCTTGCTGTGTGCAAATTTGCTGCCGTGTTCCGTACATTACAACAGTGACTAGACTTCAAAAGTACTTAATTAGCTGTGAAGCGTTTTGGGACATTCTGAGGTCTGAAAGGCGCTATATAAATGTTTGTTTCCTTTTTTTCTCTCTCCAATTAGCACCTCCACTTATCACCAGCTCTATCTACTCATTTGCTGATGTTTACATTTTACATTCATTATTTTCCTCAGATTATATGTTCTCAGAGCTAAAATTGGCCAGTCACCAAACAATGTAAAGGGACCTTGATTAGCAAGGGCAATGTAAAGCACACAAATTGTTATGTGAAGGTACTGTTGCACATTCCTATGTGTCTTTTATGAAAATCATTATATGGATGTAAGATCATTCCTATTCATAAGTAAACTGCAGTATTCTGTATTTATCATTTAAATGCAAATGTAGGGAAATATCTCAGTCTTTTTTATACACTGAGTTTATAAATGAAAGCAGTCTCCATTTCAAATATACAGGTCTTGTCGTAGCTAGAGAATCACCTGCAACGGCTTCTCTTCCCGCTCCCACATCGTTACTTCTGGAGTCCCCCAAGGCCCCTCCTATTTCTCATCTACATGCTGCCCCTTGGCGACATCATCCGAAAACACGTCAGGTTCGATATGTACGCTGACGACACCCAGCTCTACCTCACCATCACCTCGCTCGACCCCACCACTGTCTTTAAATTGTCAGACTGCATGTCCGACATCCAGTACTGAATGAGCAGAAATTTCCTCCAAATCAATATTGGGAAGACCAAAGCCATAAGAACATAAGAAGTAGGAGCAGGAGTAGGCTATACGGCCCCTCGGGCCTGCTCCGCCATTCAATAGGATCATGGCTGATCCAAACCTAGACTCACGTCCACTTCCCTGCCCACTCCCCGTAACCCCTAATTCCCTTATCAGCTAGGAAACTGTCTATCTCCGTTTAAAATTTATTTAATGTCGCAGCTTCCACAGCTTTCTGAGGTAGCAAATTCCATAGATTTACTGCCCTCTGAGTGAAGAAGTTTCTCCTCATCTCAGTTTTGAAACAGCAGCCCCTTATTCTAAGATTATGCCCCCTAGTTCTAGTCTCACCCATCAGTGGAAACATCCTCCCCGCATCCACCCGATCAAGCCCCCTCACAATCTTATGTTTCGATAAGATCGCCTCCCATTCTTCTGAATTCCAATGAGTAGAGGCCCAACCTACTCAACCTTTCCTCATACGTCAACCCCCTCATCTCCGGAATCAACCAAGTGAACCTTCTCTGAACTGCCTCAAGAGCAAGTATATCTTTTCTTAAATATGGAAACCAAAACTGCACACAATATTCCAGGTGTGGCCTCACCAGTACCCTGTATAACTGAAGCAAGACTTCCCTGCTTTTATACTCCATCCCCTTTGCAATAAAAGCCAAGATTCCATTGGCCTTCCTGATCACCTGCTGTACCTGCATACTAACCTTCTGTGTTTCATGCACCAGGACCCCCAGATCCCTTTGTACTGTAGCACTTTGCAGTTTCTCTCCATTTAGATAATAACTTGCTCTTTGATTTTTTCTGCCAAAGTGCATAACCTCACACTTTCCAACATTATATTCCATCTGCCAAATCTCTGCCCACTCACTTAGCCTGTCTATGTTCTTTTGCAGGTTTTTTATGTCCTCCTCACTCACTGCTTTCCCTCCCATCTTTGTATCGTCGGCAAACTTGGATACATTGCACTTGGTCCCCTCCTCCAAATCATTAATATAGATTGTAAAGAGTTGGGGTCCCAGCACTGACCCCTGCGGAACACCACTAGTCACTGATTGCCAACCCGAGAATGAACCATTTATCCCAACTCTCTGTTTTCTGAAGCCATTGTCTTCAGTCCTCACCACAAACTCCATTCTCTAACCACAGACTCCATCGTTCTCCCTGGCCACTGTCTGAGGTTGAACCAGACCATTCGGAACCTTGGTGTCATATTTGACCTCGACAGGAGCTTACGACTACATATCGCGCCATCACCAAGACCGCCTACTTCCACATCTGTAACAGCCCCCGACTCCGCCCCTGCCTCAGCTTATCTGCTGCTGAAACCCTCTTCCGTGCCTTTGTGATCTCTAGGCTTGACTATTCCAATGCTCTCCTGGCCGGCCTCCCATCTTCCACTCTCCAAAAAATAAAGCTCACCCAAAACTCTGCTGCCCATATCCTAACTCGCACCAAGTCCCGTTCACCCATCAACGCTGTGCCCGCTGACCTACATTGGCTCTTGGCCTGGCAACGCCTCAATTTTAAAATTCTCTTCCCTGTTTTCAAATCCCTTCATGGTCTCGCCCCTCCCTATCTCTGTAACCTCCTCCAGCCCTACAACCCTCCAAGATCTCTGCACTCCTCCAATTCTGGCCTGTTGTGCATTCCCTATTTTAATTGCTCCACCATTGGCGGCCATGCTTTCAACTGCCTAGTCCCTCAACTCTGGAATTCCCTCCCTAAACCTCTTCACCTCTCTATTTCTCTCCTCCTTTAAGACGCTTCTTAAAACCTACTTCTGTGACCAAGCTTTTGGTCATAGGTCCTAATATCTCCTTATGTGACTGTTGTCAAATTTTATTTGATAACATTCCTGTGAAGCATCTTGGGGCGTTTTACGACTTGAAAGTTGTTGTAAATGGATGACTTGGTAAACACTAGATTTTCTTGTAATGGCACCGATGTTCTATGGATTTGAATCTGAAAAATGAAGGATCTCTCTTTAACTAATAGTTTTTAGCTATTTTGATAAATAAACATTTAAAAATAATAAAACAAGCTGACAATACATTTTCTAAAATGAAATTCACCAAAAACCAAATGCTAATGAGCACAAATTGTATTGCTCTGGCACAGTACGCGATCACTATGAGTTTGAATTAGGAGGCAGGCAAAGGCACAAGTTAGATGAAGAGGGGTGGAGGGAGGCTCTTGTGGCACACAGACCAGTTGGGTTGAATGGCCTGTTTCTGTGTTGTAGACTCGATGTAACAAGTTGAAATTCCACTTGAGGGCTTTAGGAGGTGGTGGATCTGGTGGGAGGAGTTTGGAACTTCAGTCTGTCCTATGGATGTGCCCTGACCTCATCCTAAATCCTGCGACCTGGTATATTTGCATATTGTGCAACATCAACTTTGCTGAATCATAGGGGAATTTCAGACCCAAGATGACTAACAAAACATTCTGAAGGTGGCACATGTATGTTGACATGCTAATATTTTGACTGTAAAGTATTAGAGCTGATGTCGCACCAGAACACTTCTTATTAATTATTCACATATGTTGGCCATCAAATGAATTTGCTAGACTAATGTATTAGCTTGTTGGATTGTTTTCTAAATAGTGCAGCCCTGGAGTAAATGCACCACAGCATATTGCAAAGAATGTCCTACAGTCCTTAAGTAGTTAACACAATTGATTACACCGTGCTACTCAGTATTCAAAGTGGTAGTGGAGAAATATGCACACAGTGAGACAAAGTTGTAGAATGATTACTGTTCATATTTCTTTGTAGTTATTTCTCAGGAGAACTGGAAAAATGCCTTCAGGATCCAGAGTATTTGGCAGAGCTCTTCATCAAACAGGTAAGTTTTTACAGTTCTCGTTAGATCTTTGAATAAGAATAGCAACTTGGCCCAGTTAGTGCTGAATTGGAGAACATTTCATTACGTTACACTTTTCCTTCTGTCACCTGCAAGAATGTACCAAAATAGGAGTAAATGTGCTACAATTCACCTCAACATCCCAGTTAGGAGGGCTCAATTAGCCAGGGTTCCCACAAAACTCCTTGTAATCACTATCCAGTGACCCTTGTTGGATAATTTATGTATGTGGACGTCAGGTGAGTTTGAGAAGCGTACACCCCACCCACCACTTAAGTACCAATGTGAACTGTGTCTTTTGCCCCAGATGGATCTCTATGGACTGGTGAGTAAGAACAAAAGGGCAAATAATGAGGAGAGTTAAGGATCTGGCGACATGTCCAGCAATTGAGGGACAAAATACTTCTTCCTCCTCCTCCTCTTTACTGTTTGCTGCTACCTAGCATTTAGAAGGAAAGAACAAGGTCAAGGGTTTAGATAAGGAGCTGGGCAAAGTAGGAAGTCACATATTTACAAAAAAACTGGCTGTGCTCTCACTGCCGAGCCGAGAAAAGCAGCAGATTGTTGCCAGAAATAATGGGGGTGGTGTGGGGGTGTGTGTGTTTGGGGGGGGGGGGGAGGAGAGGTAAAGGACTTCCCACTTCTCCATTGCCCACAGTGTAGATCAAGTGCCTCCCCAACAATGACAGCACTTCTTCATCATGCGGAGTTAGTACACGAATGTCAGCAGGAGTTTCTCTGTTGCCTGCCTCTCCTTTGCACTATGGAGAGTTTCCTCCTGCAAGAAGAATTCAGATAGTGTGAAATGCACGTTGGAAGGAAGCAAGGACATGGGAAGTGAGCTTTCAAAGGGTATCCAGAACTGCCTACTTCTGTTTATTTATGAAGACATTTTAGGGACTGGGCGTTGAGCTGGCATACTCAGAAGGTGTATATGGGAGAGGGACGGAAACAGGAAGCAATAGTGCATTTTGTAGCCCTATAGAGCAGTGACTGAACGCTGTGAAGACAATGAGTGATACAGTAGCAAAGAGGGTCTGATAAAGAACTCATGCCAGCTCAACTCATACCCTTCCTGCCCGTGTTAGCTGTGACTCATTGGTAGCAATTCAAGTCCCACTCTAGAGACTTCATCACATAATCCAGGCTGACACTTCACTGCAGTACTGAGGGAGTGCTGCACTTTTGTGGGTGCCATCTTTTGGATGAGATGTTAAATTGTCTGCCCTCATGGGTGGATGTAAAAGATCCTACAACACTATTTCGAAGAAGAGCAGGTGAGTTCTCCCACTGTCCTGGCCAACGTTTATCTCTCAACCAACACCTGAAAAACAGTTGATCTAGTCATTTATTTAATTGCTGTTTGTGGGAATTGGTGTGCGCAAATTGGCTGCCGCGTTTACTACATTGTTTACTTCTATGATTACAAGTGACTACATCTCAAAAGTTGGTTGTAAAGTACTTTGGTATGCCCTGAGATCGTGAAATGCGCTATATAAACACAGGTGTTTCTTTCTTTGTCAGGTCATTAAACATCTTCCTAGGTGAAAGTGGCCCTCACAGTCATTGCAACCTCCTTTCACATGGCTCCAGCAGCTAAGGGAGTTGGTTTCCTGTCACTCACCCCAAGTTTTGAATCCCTCCTCTGATGTACCTCTGTCAACAGTATCTTATGATCAGCCTCAGAGAAACTAGCTGTCCTCTATTTAGCTGTTGCTGTCATTTTCACTGTGGTTTTTTTGCTGTCACTGATTCCTTTAAGCTACTGAAGGCCTGTAAATCCTCCAGTAGGTGCCAGCTCTCCACACTCCCCATGAGTTTTCTGAACCCTGGCACAACTGGCCAACTGCTAGCTGGACTTATGCTGTTTGCTGGCCAACAACCTGCTGAGCCTGGGATTTCTCAGTCAGTGTTAGACTGGAAGTCCTATCCCATCACAGTTCTAGTGGTGGTGTGGGAACCCAGGAATTTCATGGCCCCTAAGGTTTCTGTAAATACAATGGCCAGGAATTTCCTCAGATTTGCTCTCACTCCACCGCTGTAACTTTGCCAGAAGTGTGGCGGAAACCCTATTAATATTGGTTAGGCCACAGTTAGAGCACTGTGTGCCGTTTTGGGCATCCATTATAGGCAGGCCATTAAAGCTGTAGAGAGTAGCTTCACCAGGATGATGCTAGGGATTTGAAGTATTGGAACTATTTCCACTTGAACAGGAAAGGCTGAGAGAAGATTAAACAGAGGTATTAAAAATTATGAAGGGATTTGATAATAAATAGGAAAATATTTCCTCTGGTTGGGGAGTCAATGATGAGGAGTCATGAATTTGAAAAATGTCACTACAGAGTGAGAAGAGACGTAAGGAGAAATTTCTTTACGAATGGAATGCTTTGCCACAGGGAGTGGTTGAGGCAGAGACCATTGCATCATTGAAAGGAAAATTAGATCAGTATTTGAAGTAGAGGAAGATACAGGGCTAGCAAAGAGCCAGCACAGACATGATGGATCAAATGGCCTCCTTCTGTACTGTAATCTTCTCTGGTTCTATGGCATAATCTTCAATTTGCTTAGCCTCTAAGCATGTGGCAAGTAATAGGAAACCTGCAAGAAATAATCTTATGTACTTACCATCTGAGACTGTTCTAAGAACTTACTCAGAGGGGCTATAAAAATTCTGAATGCTGTCTTTTCACATCCAGCTCAATTTGTATGCAGTGTAATTTTGATTATTATATCACCAGTATCTTACCGATCTTTTCCCCAGGCATTGAAGATCATAGTGTGTACTGCTCAATACCAGGATATTTGCCCACTATATCATTAGGAGTGGATAGAAATGGATGACACCTTTGGGCGGTGAAGTAAGAGACTGTAACACTGGCTATCTAGTTACCACAGCTCTCCATTTTGTTTTTGCAGGAAAGACGCTTAGGCATGTATGTGGTGTACTGCCAAAACAAGCCAAAATCCGAGTACATTGTGATTGAGTATGATGCCTACTTTGAGGTGAGCAGTTGGTTGTCTTTTTTCAATGGTAATATAGATAAACAGCACCAATTGGAGACCAGTGGTTTACCGCAAATGAATCATCAACCTATGAAGAACACAGTTAATTATGTTGGCTGGAACATGACTGGAATTTTCTGTTTATAGAGTAGAGATGATTAGTTTCCTTTAGACCTGATTTTTCTTTCTGCTTATTTTGGCTTGTGAAGTGGCCTCACGTAGAGGGGGGAAAGTTTTTTTTTTAAAGAAATGTTATTGAAAGGTATAAAAATGATATTCTAATGTAAATTTCAAGATACTCTTTCTTAATATATTCTCTATCTAAAGAGACACACTGAAGTTTGGTTTTCAAGCAATTAAACCACACTAACAGTTTTTACCCTTTTTTTCCTCCTTGTCTCATGAGGACAGAACTACTGAAATGACTGATGCTATGTAATCGTTCCATCTGCATGGCAGCCATCCAGTATCTTGCCTAAATATCTATTCTTCATGTGTGAGCCAAAGTGATGTTGGTAAGCTGTTCACCCATTGGGGAGGAACAAGCCCAAACCCGGCCTCACTCAACTGCCATACAAGTATACCCTCTAGAAGTGCTCAATGGATAGCAATCAGAAGTATGAATCTTGGTTGCTGATTTCCTCGCCCTAGCCCAGAGACTCTAAGATCAATTATAATGCCCTCAACATTGACCAAAGCATGAGATCACCTAACTCAGCACAAACCAGAGCTGAAGCCAAAGGGATACATTTTGGGGAGTCTCAGCCACCAGATACGAAAACTGTGGTGTATGTAACCGTTCCACCTTTAAGAGATGCACTACTTTATCTTGGCTGCTGTATACTTAATACCGGTGGTGACCACACCGGTATATAAGTGCTGTGTAATGATTTATTGGGCAGTTCCGCCCTGACCTTCGACTAGTAAAGACCTGTTAAAATTTACTCTTGTGGTCTGTGTAGTAATTCTCACTATAACACACAGACTTAACAGTGGCGACGAGTACGATCTTACCCTGCGGCAGAGATACATCCAAGGCAGTTGACGGGCGTTGAGAGGAGGCATCCGCCCTCATCATCCTGCTGAGAAAAGACGCAGGTCTGAAGAGCAAAGGAAGAATCCTGACACGAAGTCTTCCATCAGCAACAGGCAGTGATCATCCCTTCTATCACGGTGGTGGGTAAGCCGATCAGCGACGAGCAGCAAGTCGGCCACGTTGGCTGTGAAGTAGGGGAGGGAAAAACGGAGGATATAAGGGCGGAGAACTCGACCACGGCCGGGGAAAAGAGCCGGACAGAAGTCGGGGCCAGAGGCGCTGAGACTGGGGCAGCGTAAGGCACGGGAGCCGCGGTGAATGCAAACGCAGCCGGTGTAAAAGACCGGGCTGCAAGCGGGCTGGGAGACGCAACAGCGTCGAGAGAGAGCTCGACCGCGACCGGTGAAAAAGGCCGGGCAGCTACCGAGGCCGCGAGGCGCAGCGACCGGGTCAGCGTAAGGTGCGGGAGAAATTTTTTTTTTTAAAAACCGCGGAGAACTCAGCCGCAGCCGGGGGGGGAAGGACCGGACGCAAGAGGGGCTGGGAAGCACGATTTGAAAACCGCTGGGGAGGGCGAACGCAGCAATACGGCAATCGCCATTACAGCCAGCGGGGGAGAAAAGCAAACGCGGGAAGCCGCCATTTTCGTAGGCGGGGGAAGAAGACAAGCGCGGGAAACCGCCATTTTGAAAAAAAAAATAAAAGAAAAATTTCTTTTTGTTTCTCAAGAAGATTGCGAGGATGCCTAAGCGTGGTAATATCAACGATTTCGATCCCGATGTTGAAGATTGGGCCACGTATGTAGAACGCATAGAGATATATTGTAAGGCAAATAAAATATCAGATGAAGATAAAGCACTAACCTTACTAAACTCAATGGGTGCGAAGACATACGGGCTATTGAAGCATCTTCTATGACCAGCTAAACCGACGGATCAGACTTTCGCTAAAATTGTTGCTGTCCTGAAAAATCATTTGAACCCCACACCACTGATGTTAGCGGAACGATTTAAATTTTATGCGAGAACGCAACTGAAAGAGGAAAGCAACGCGGAGTATTTAATTGAACTGCGTAAGCTAGCGAAATACTGTCAGTTTGGGGAAAGTCTGACAGAGGCACTGAGAGACAAATTCGTGTGTGGATTGTCGAAAGAAGGAACACAAAAGCGGCTGCTTGAAGAGAATGATCTTACACTTGATAAGGCTGTCACTATTGCAGCATCGCACGAAGCCGCAGCGAGAGGCACTGTGGAAATGCAGCTGAAGGCAGCGGTACTCAGCGTAGATCAAATGGCTTTGGGTACAACGAAATGTTATCGTTGTGGAAAGACAACACACGATCAGAACCAATGCTGGTTTAAAAACCAGGAATGTAGAAAATGTGGCAAGCTTGGTCACATAGCTAAAGTATGCCGGTCAGGAAAGAAGACCAGCAACAAAAAGTCACCGCAGGAAAAGTGCAGAAAGGTACATAAGGTGGCTGAGAAGAGTTCGGATGAACAGAATTCGGATTCAGACTCCAACAGCAAGGAACTGGGTAGTCTGAGAATTCACAATGTGAGTAAGGAAGCTGACCTACAAACTATCTGGGTCACACTTCAGATAGCAGGAGTCCAAGTGAAGATGGAATTGGACACCGGATCGGCGTTGACGGTCATGAATAAGCAAGATTACAAAAGGTTATTCACACATATTCCCCTACGGGATACGGAGATAGTATTGCAGACATACACGGGGCAAAGAGTATACCCCATCGGAAAGATAAAAGTCAAGGTGGTACACAAGGGCAAAGAACACCAAGGAATGGACTTATATGTACTACCTGAGGGAGGTCCACCACTTCTGGGACGGGAGTGGATCAGGAAAATAAATATGGACTGGCACTCCCTAAAAGCAATAACGGTAGATTCCGGAAAAAAAAAAGATGTCAAACCTGAACGATTGTCCAGAATATTGGATGAGGGCATATGCAGCAGTGACAGTGACAAAGCAGAGAGTGAGAACTCGGTGAAGACAATCAGCTCAGACTCTGGAACTGATGATGGTAAGACCAGCCTATGTGCAAAAGACAAGTCTAAAATGGACTTGCAGACTAATGGTGGAAAAACAAAGGAGTGCATAAATGCTTCAGAAGAGAACAAAGTATCAGAACAGAATTCCACTGAACAACAACAACATAGTTTGACAGAGAATTCTGAGTCTGTCCAGTCTACAGGCATGCACATTTCTGAGGGCACTGCTGATTCAAAGAATGAAAAAGAATTGCTAACCAGAAATGAAAAGGAAAGTAAATCTGATAAACAAGTCACTCTGGTCCCGGATTCATTAACTCTCAATGGAGCAGTAGATTCTACCAATAGAAAGTCAGAGAAATTCTGATTCGGGTAGCATATCTGCATCCGATAGCATTGACTTGAACATTTACCTTTCAGGTGATCTCTCTTTAAACAAGGAAAGTGGCTCTCTATCAATACGGGGTAACCAAGCATACAACAAAACTCTGAAACGAACTAGAAAATTTGTTGTCGATGGAGTGGGAGTGAGTGTCACTACTTCAAAGATTATTGGTGAGGATGAGAAGAAAGCTGAGGAAATGCGATTCCTAAGGCGGCAGGAGCTGCGAGAGTTGCGGTTGCTTCAGAAGGAGGAACACCGGGCTCGAACTCAACTCAATTTCAAACTACAACAGCAATTAGAACAAATGATTCGCCGTTTTGAGCAAGAGATGAATGCAAAGAAAAAGTTCTTTGACACAGAGTTGGAGAATCTGGAAAGACAGCAGAAGCAGCTGATTGAGAAAATGGAACAGGAACACACAAACCGTCTGCGCGATGAGGCCAAACAAATCAAAGCTGAGCAAGAAAGGGAATATGTCAAATTCATCGATCAGTTGAAAGCTAAGAAGAAAGAGCACCCTTTTGTGAGCAGTGTCAGCAGTAATAAGCCACTCAGGGAATTGGTGGCAGAGGCAAAAGCTGAAGTGATGGAGGAAATAGAAGACAATAGAGAGGAAGCAGAAGATGATGACTCACCTGAACCATTATCACCCCTACCAGGTCACGCACGTGGTCCCTCCGAACTGAGCAAAATCAGTCTGGAAGCAGAAAAACTTCCCAAGGTACTCGAGCCTTTAGAAGTCAACAATGCTGGTTCTGAAGTTACGAAAGATCAAGCTGTTAAGTCCAGTGAAGGACTATTAGATGAGTCACCCCAGCAATGAGAACCAGAGACCCCTGAAAGGCGTTATCCGTCTCGGATCAGGAGGCCTCCTCAGAGACTGAATCTGTGAACTGTTTTTACATGAAGTTGTGTATATGTGTTATTATGTTATGTTAATGGGGAATATATACTGTTAAGCTAAAAAGGGAGGATTGTGGTGTATGTAACCATTCCACCTTTAAGAGATGCACTACTTTATCTTGGCTGCTGTATACTGTAATACCGGTGGTGACCACACCGGTATATAAGTGCTGTGTAATGATTTATTGGGCAGTTCCGCCCTGACCTTCGACTAGTAAAGACCTGTTAAAATTTACTCTTGTGGTCTGTGTAGTAATTCTCACTATAACACACAGACTTAACAAAAACTGCACACAGTTTTCTAACAATTAATTTAAATGATCATAAAATCATGCATAGCCCACGCCAGAGTTTCCAGTACCCGGGAGTGCAATGTCAGAAAATTACTCTATAGAATGTTCCTAGTCTATATGGTTCAATATAACACCACAAGGGCACTTACCCATTGAGCTATTAGAATATCCACCAGACAGTTCTTTTTGAAATCTGGTGGTAGCTCAGCAGACATAAAATTATAAGATATAACATTAAGTATCACATTTTTTGTCTTATTTTTCAGGAGTTAAAACTGGAATTGGGTGAGAAGTTTAGCCTGAGTGACTTTCTCATCAAACCTGTGCAGAGAATAACTAAGTACCAGCTGCTGCTCAGGGTGAGGACTTCTCCAACTGATAACCTGCATAGAAATATAGGAACAGAGTAGCCCATTCAACCTCTCAAGCCTGTTATGCCATTCATTTAGGCCATGGCTCATCTGTACCTTTTTGGTAGCAACCTCTAGCGGTACCGTTAAGGACTGCTGGTAGACATGGTTATCGTGAATGCAGCAAGGCAACCCAGTTTTAGGAAGGGGTCCTGAAACAATTGTTAGGTCCCCTATTTGCATATGCAAATTGCCTAACAGCCATTTCAGGCAAAGGTTCTGGATACCTATACTGGATCCTTCACCAATATAGCGGCCTGCACGCTTCTGACGCAGAATGTGCGCAGGCCGCCCACCATATTGGATGCTTAGGCACCCATTCTAGCTGTAAAAGGGGCGTGGCCAACATTCCCTCTAAGCTGCGCAGCTCTCTGCCAGTCCCATGTTGCCCGGGACTGGCTTTCTCAATGTTAAATTGCGAAACTGTGAATGGGCCGCAAGGCCCTTAAAGGGGCCGCGCACCCAAAAAAGCTTAGGGGGAACATTGGGCGTGGCTTCAACTAATTTCTTGCCATTTATGTCTGCATCCTAGCATGAAAGCTACTTTCTCTGTTGGCAATGTATGACGCAAAATTAGTCATGTACACTGGGCACTCTGCTCACTTCAATGGATGTAAATTGGCAGAAATTTTGGATGCAGGGAAGTTGTGTTCTTTTAAAGGGATTGCACCGTGTTTTGTATCTTGTTGCGGTCAGGACCCTGATCACTAGGAAGCTTTGTTTTGGTTTTTTAAAGGAAACTATCATGTTTTTATGTTGAAGTATGAACATTCTCAGTTTTGTTTTCAAAGTGTGTGACAGGACAGAAAGATATATTACTAGCACCAAAACACCACTTATACAAGGGGAAGATGAAATATTTACTGACAAGATAAACTTCTGCATGTGTGCTTCATGTGTTACGGTGACCCATGACTCATCACAACCGGGACAGATCTTGTCTCACCTGATGCCCACTTGCCAGAACTCACTGGGTAGCCATCAGGAGCAGACTTCAAGCACTTTGGGAGGGAATCTGATAGAATTCATCCACCAACTGGACTCTCGCGTCAGAATGCCCTGACTGATATCCCATCCACCCCCCAGCCCAGGGGAGCTGAGACCAGTTGTTGCGTCCCAACCGAGATCCTCCTTCTCAATGGTCTGCACTCACCGTGTGTTTCCCTGTTTATCGGTGGCAAGGGCTGCCGCGATGTATTGGTTGTACAGTGTCGCGTTGCTGCAGCGCTTGCTGTCCAATTCCACGTTGTGGTTTGCAATGTCGTGTTCGAGTCCGGCCAAAGAATCTTCCAGCAACAGAATTGCACACTAGCTTTAGTCTTCCTTCCGCCCTCTTTAGTTTCCAGTCTGGTGCACTGCTGGTGGAAGCCAAGCCCTTTTCTACCTGGTTGTCGAGGTCGGAAGGACTGTTGCCCAGTTACTCTTGTGCACCTCCTAGGGAGTGACTGAGAGTGGTGTTTATGGACCCTGGAAGCACATTGGGCACAAAACGCACATTATCAAAAAGGAGAGAATTTTTCTCTCGAGATTTACTCCATACAAATCTACCTGCTCCCCAATGAAAGCCACCGTATAGAGTGTGTTTGTGTAGGCGTCAGGTAAAGGCAGGGTTGTGATGCGCCCACAGCCAAACAGCCTGCTGATGCTGGAGTATTGTGTCCAATTGTGGACACCACACTTTAGGAAGGACGTGTAGACTTTGGAGTGGGTACAGAAGAGATTTACTAGAATGGTTCCAGGGATGAGTGGACTTCAGTTATGTGGTTAGACTGGAGAAGTTGGAGTTGTTCTCCTTGGAGCAGAGAAGGCCAAGAGGAGATTTGATAGAGGTGATTAAAATCATGAAGGATTTAGATAGAGTAAATAAAGAGAAACTGTTTCCAATGGCTGAAGGATCGATAACCAGAGGGCACAGATTTAAGGTGATTGGCAAAAGAGCCAGAGGCGGCATGAGGAAAAACTTTTTTACGTAGCAAGTGGTTAGGATTTGGAATGCACTGCCTGATAGGGTGGTGGATACAAATTCAATAGTAGCCTTCAAAAGAGAATTGGATAAATACTTGAAAAAATAATTGCTGGGATATGGGGAAAAAGCGAGGGAGTGGGACTAACTGGATTGCTCTTCGCCAGAGCCGGCACAGACTCGAAGGGCCGAATGGCCTCCTTCTGTACAGTACTATTCTATGATATCTTTGTGCAATAATGTTATTTACGCAGCGTGCTAAATATTCATTAATGACTGAAAATTATTTTGTTCCAGGACTTCCTTAAATACAATCAACAAGCTGGGCTCGAATGTTCAGAGATTGCGGTAAAACTTGCTTTCTTAGATTGACAAACATTTATAGTATTAGTGGATCTCCTGTCACATTGGTGGCAGAAAGTTGGAGGAACTGCTGAATACCCATGCAAATTTATTAAGTAAAGAAATAGCATCTATTTACTGCAATTGTCTTTGCATAAATTTTAAAAATTAAGTGAACGGGGCAGTTTAATGGAACGGAGTTAGCGCAAAATTTATTAATTAAATTCTAAAAAAATATTTTCAGAAAAAAACTCAAGGTGGATAAGTCACCTTGTGGCTGTTGAAAGAAGTGAGTGAGCAGATAGCAGAGGCCACAATTTTTCAACCCTCTTAAACTATCTAAATTGCCCATTCAGCCCCTCAAGTCTGTTAGGAACATAGGAATAGGAGTAGGCCATTCAGCCCCTCGAGCCTGTTCCGCCATTCAATTAGATCATGACTGATCTTTATCTTAACTGCAATTACCCGCCTTGGTTCCATATCCCTTAATACCCTTGCTTAACAAAAATCTCTCTGTCTCAGTTTTGAAATTTTCAATTGACCCAGCCTCAACAGCTTTTTGGGTGAGAGAGTTCCAGACTGCTATTAACCTTTGCGTGAGGAAGTGCTTCTTTATTTCACTCCTAAATGGCCTAGTTCTCATTTTTAGATTGTGCCCCCTTGTTCTGGATTTCCTCACCAGAGGAAATGGAACGTAGCAAATGTAGAATCATAGAAAGTTACAGCAGGGAAGGAGGCCATTTTGGCCCATCGTGTCTGCGCCGGCCAACAAAGAGCTATCCAGCCTAATCCCACTTCCCAGCTCTTGGTCCGTAGCCCTGCAGGTTAGAGCATTCCAAGTGCACATCCAAGTACTTTTTAAATGTGGTTAGGGTTTCTGCCTCTACCACCCTTTCAGGCAGTGAGTTCCAGACCCCCACAACCCTCTGGGTGAAGAAATTTCCCCTCAAATCCCCTCTAAACCTTCCCCCAATTACTTTAAATCTGTGCCCCCTGGTTTTTGACCCCTCTGCTAAGGGAAATAGGTCCTTTCTATCCACTTTATCTATGCCCCTCATAATTTTAAACACCTCAATAAGGTCTCCCCTCAGCCTCCTCTGTTCCAAGGAAAACAAACCCAGCCTATCCAGTCTTTCCTCATAGCTAAGATTCTCTACTCCCGGCAACATCCTTGTAAATCTCCACTGTATCCTCTCTAGTGCAATCACATCTTTCCTGTAATGTGGTGGCCAGAACTGCACGCAGTACTCTAGCTGAGGCCTAACTAGTGTTTTATACAGTTGAAGCATAACCCCCCTGCTCTTGCCTTTATTAGCCGTGGCATAGAATACAAGTATTCCGTATGCCTTCTTAACCACCTTATCTACTTGGCCTGCTACCTTCAGGGATCTGTGGACATGCACTCCAAGGTCCCTTTGTTCCTCTACACTACTCAGTGTCCTACCATTTAATGTGTATTCCCTTTCCTTGTTAGCCCTCCCCAAATGCATTACCTCATACTTCTCCGGATTGAATTCCATTTGCCACTGTTCTGCCCACCTGACCAATTTATTGATATCTTCCTGCAGTCTACAGCTTCCTTCTTCAGTATCAACACACAGCCGATTGTAGTATCATCTGCAAACTTCTTAATCATACCCCCTATATTCAAGATAAGATCGTTGATATATACCACAAAAAGCAAGGGACCCATAACCGAGCCCTGCGGAACCCCACTGGAAACAGCCTTCCAGTCACAAAAACACCCATCAACCATTACCCTCTGCTTCCTGTCTCTGAGCCAGTTTTGAATCCAAATTGACACTTTGCCCTGGATCCCATGGGCTTTTAACTTCGTGACCAGTCTGCCATGTGGAACCTTATCAAAAACCTTGCTAAAGTCCATATACACTACATCAAACGCACTGCCCTCATCTAATAATATCTCCAAGTTTGCAGATGACACAAAGCTGGGCGGGCGTGTGTGCTGTGAGGAGGATGCCAAGAAACTCCAGTATGATTTGGACAGGTTGGGTGATATGGCAGATGCAGTATAATGTGGATAAATGCGAGGTTATCCACTTTGGTGGCAAAAACAGGAAGGCAGATTATTATCTGAATGGCAATAGATTGGGAGAAGGGGAAGTGCAACGAGACCTGGGTGTCCTTGTGCACCAGTCACTGAAGGTAAGCATGCAGGTGCAGCAGGCGGTTAAAAAGGCAAATGGTATGTTGGCCTTCGTAGCGAGAGGGTTCGAGTACAGGAACAAGGATGTCTTGCTGCAGTTGTACAGGGCCTTGGTGAGACCACACCTTAAGTATTGTGTGCAGTTTTGGTCGCCTTATCTGAGGAAGGATGTTCTTGCCATGGAGGGAGTGCAGCGAAGATTCACCAGACTGATACCTGGGATGGCAGGAATGACGTATGAGGAGAGATTGGTTCTGTAATGTATATACCTTTAAGGGGGGAACTACTTTTTACAGCTAATGTATACTGTAGTACCGGCAGTGACCACACCTGTATATAGCACTGAGTAGTAATCTGTACAGTCAGTTCCAGAGTGAGCCACGTTGAGTAAACACCTGTTGTACCGTTCTCCTGCAGTCTTGTGTCTTACTACTGACAGACACAACATTGGCGACGAGGCAAATTCAATCCTACCTGCAACTCTGCATCACCTCCCAGGGATTCGTTCCTGGAGACCAGTAGATTGGAGGTCAAGGCCAGAGACACAGGCGTCGACCACGGGCAACCGCCCAGTCATCCAGCAGAGACTCGAGAATTGCGGGGGAGGCTGTTGAGAGCCAGGCTTGGCTTTCCAGTCGCGGTGGTCCAGCGAAACGGGCTGGCAACAGGTAGTGCGCAGACCCTTCCCAGACAGTGGCGGGCTAGAGCCCGACTGAGCGGCACAGCAAAGGGCCGAGCAGCGTCGACGGGAGAGAGAGAGAGTGAGGGCAGAGCGCACAGGGCGCAGCCGGTGTTCAGGGGCCGAGCAGCGTCGAGGAGAGAGATGCGCAGAAACCCGCGAGGCGCCGCCATTGCCACAAGGACCGCCGAGAGCGGCGTTGGCAGCAGCGCAGGAGAAGCGCGCAAAACCTACAGGGCGCCACCATTGCCACGAGGACCGCCGAGAGTGGCGTTGGCAGCAGCGGGGGAGGAAGGAAAGTGCGGGAGACGCCATTTTAAGCCACACACAAAATGCCGAAGAGTGGCAGTATCACCGCATTTGACAATGAAGTTGAAGATTGGACTACATATGTCGAACGAATAGAGGTACACTGCAAGGCAAATGAGGTGTCAGATGACAAGAAAGTGCCGGTATTGTTAAATTTAATGGGTGCAAAGACGTATGGCTTATTACGAAATCTAGTAACCCCAGCGAAGCCAGTGGAAAAGAGTTTTGGAGACATAGTGACGATACTACAGGAACATTTAAACCCCACACCGCTGCTGATCGCAGAAAGATTCAAGTTTCACAAATGGAACCAGCATAAGGATGAAAGCAATGCTGAATATTTAACAGAACTGCGCAAACTATCGAAACACTGCCAGTTTGGAGCGGGACTGGCAGATACCTTAAGGGATAAGTTTGTGTGTGGGCTTCAAAGTGAAGGAACCCAGAAACGGCTTTTATCTGAAAAGGACCTTATGCTGGACAAGGCTTTCAGCATTGCGGTATCATATGAAGCAGCAGCACGGGGCGCTGCAGAGATACAACAGAGACCGCAAGAATATGGCACAAACGAAATGTCATACAGAACAGAGAAGTGCTATCACTGCGGCAGAACAACACATGACCAGAATGATTGCTGGTTCAAAGACAAAGTGTGCAGACAGTGTGGAAAAGTAGGACACATAGCACGAGTCTGCAGGTCGGGAAAGAAAACCAGCAATAAGAAATCTCCAAAAGAAAAGTACAAGAAGGTACATAAGGTGACGGAGAATAGTTCAGACGAACAAAAGAGTGATACCGACTCCGAAAACAGGGAGCTGAGTTGTCTGAAACTACATAATGTGATCATAAGAAACCAGCACAAAGATGAGAGCAATGCTGACTATCTTACGGAACTACGCAAGTTATCGAAGCACTGCCAGTTCGGAGCAGGAGTGGCAGACATCTTACGGGATAAGTTTGTCTGCGGGCTCCAGAGTGAAGGAGCCCAGAAACGACTACTTTCGGAAAAGGACCTGACGCTAGAACAGGCTTTCAGCGTGGCAGTATCCTACGAAGCAGCAGCACGGGGAGCTGCGGAAATACAACAGAAACCACAAGAATACAGCGCTAATGAAATGGCGTATGGAGCAGAAAAGTGCTATCGCTGCGGCAGAACAACCCATAATCAGAAGGACTGCTGGTTGAAGGACAAAGTATGCAGGCAATCTGGGAAAATGGGACACATAGCAAGAGTCTGCAGGTCAGGAAAGAAAACCAACACTACAAGAACTACTAAGGAAAAGTACAAGAAAGTAAAGAAATTGACAGACAGTAGTTCGGAAGATCAGGAGAGTGATAAGGACTCCGGGAGCAGGAGACTAAGTTGTCTAAAGTTACACAACGTGATCGCAAAGGAGGATCACCGAACCATTTGGGTCACCCTCATGATAGCAGGGTCCCCAGTAAAGATGGAATTGGACACAGGATCAGCCCTAACTGTCATGAATCGACGAGACTATGAGCGGCTATTCCCACACATACCCTTGAAGGACACGTCCATTGTATTGAAGACATACACGGGGCAAAAAGTCTACCCCAGAGGAAAAATAAGGGTGCCAGTTGAATACAATGGCAAGGAAACACAGAAACTGTATCTATATATACTACCAGATGGAGGACCACCATTATTGGGACGTGAGTGGATCCGAAAAATACAATTGGATTGGCATTCCATTCAGGCGCTAACTGTGACTGATAAAAAGGATGATGACGTCACACCTGGACGACTGTCAAAGATTCTAACTGACGCGAAAGAGGTGTTCCAACAAGGACTTGGGACTCTAAAAGGAGTAACGGCAACGATAAAAATCGAAGATATCGCAAACCCAAAATTTTTTAAGGCCAGACCGGTACCTTACGCGATCCGCCCAGCCGTTGAAGCAGAGCTGGAGAGTCTGGAGTGTTCGGGTGTGCTGTCCAAGGTGGACTGGAGCGAGTGGGTCACACCCATCATTCCTGTAATGAAGAAATCATTGAGCAGCACGCCTGGGGAACCGAAGAAGGTTCGCATCTGTGGGGACTTCAAGGTAACTGTGAACCCAGTCCTGCACACAGTACAATATCCACTTCCACGGATAGAAGATATTTTCGCCTCACTATCTGGAGGGAAACGCTTTACAAAGATTGATCTGGCCCAAGCGTATCTACAAATGGAGGTGGAAAAAGCATCTAGGAAATACCTCACGATAAACACTCACAAAGGCCTTTACCAGTACAATCGACTGGTATTCGGGGTAGCATCAGCCCCGGCTATTTGGCAGAGGGCAATGGAACAAATCCTGCAAGGGATCCCGGGGATCCAGTGTTATTTGGACGACATCCTGGTTACGGGCGAAAATGACAGTGAACACCTTGCCAACCTGGAGCAGGTGCTCACGAGATTACAGGAATATGGGCTACGAGCCAACCGCCCCAAATGCGAGTTCTTCAGGAGACAAATCTTGTATTGTGGCCACATGATTGATGAGGAAGGGTTGCATAAGTCGCCGGACAAGATTGAGGCTGTAGTCAAGGCTCCAGCACCGAAAAATGTGTCGCAACTGAGGTCGTTCCTCGGGTTGGTGAACTACTACCATAAGTTCTTGCCGAATTTATCTACAATTCTGCACCCACTGAACGCCCTGCTGCAAACTGGAGTAACATGGAAATGGAGTGATGAGTGTAAGCGTGCCTTTCAGAAATGTAAATGCCTAATCACTTCAAAAGAAGTATTGGCACACTACGATCCAACACTACCGATTCGGTTAGCATGTGATGTGTCTCCCGATGGCATCGGAGCGGTGCTGTCACACAAATTCCTTGACGGTTCAGAGAGGCCAATAGCCTTTGCGTCGCGCTCGTTAACCTCAGCCGAGCGTAACTACGCCCAGATTGACAGGGAGGCCCTCAGCCTTGTGTGGGGGGTGAAGAAGTTCAATCACTATCTGCACGGGCAGAAATTCACACTACTGACTGATCATCAGCCCCTGGTCTCCATTTTTAACCCAAAGAAGGGCGTTCTGGTGATGACGGCGCAACGGCTGCAAAGATGGTCACTTTTTCTAGGGGCACATCAGTACGACATAGAGTACAAGGGTACGAAACAGCATGGAAACGCTGATGGGCTGTCACACCTACCGTTGCCTACGGTAGAGGAAGCACCTGCAGTGGACCCTGTTGAGATATTCCATGCGACCATAGTCGAATGTCTACCTGTTACAAACTCAAGTATAGAGAAGGAAACCCGAAATGACCCAACACTCTCTCGAGTCTATGATTTGACGGTGAAGGGATGGCCAGCACATAGCGACTCACTGTTGCCAGCATTCTCGCCAAGGAGAGAACAGCTGTCAGTGTGCCGGGGGACCTTGATGTGTGGATCCCGAGTGGTAATCCCACCCAAGTTGAGAAATAGAGTGCTCAATGAGCTTCATGAGGGTCATCTGGGAGGGGTAAAAATGAAGAGCCTAGCCAGGGCGTTTGTGTGGTGGCCGGGAATCGATAAAGAAATCGAGGATATGACCAAGAGATGCACAGGATACCAGAAGGTCCAAAACGCTCCACCAAAGGCCCCGCTACATCCATGGGAGTGGCCCTCATCTCCATGGCAACGGGTACACATTGATTTTGCTGGTTCATTTATGGACTCAATGTTCCTAATCGCTGTGGACGCCCATTCGAAATGGCCAGAGGTCATCAAAATGTCCTCCACCACCACGGAGAAAACTATTGCAGTCCTACGGACCATCTTCGCCAGGAATGGGTTGCCAGAACAGATTTGCTCCGACAATGGGCCACAGTTTGTGTCAGAGGATTTCCGGAGGTTTCTGAGGAATAATGGGGTGAAGCATTACACATCTGCCCCATATCATCCAGCCACAAATGGATTGGCTGAGAGGTTTGTTCAGACCTTTAAAAAGGCAATAAAGGCAATGCATAATGACGACATACCACTACAACACAAGGTGGATAATTTCTTGTTTGCTTACCGGAATGCGACACATGCAGTCACCAACCAAGCTCCAGCCATAATGTTCTTCAACCGAAGGCTAAGATGTTGCCTGGATTTGCTCAAACCAAACATAAGACGAGATGTTGAGGATAAGCAATTCCAGCACATAAATGAGAAGCCAACCAGGAGCTTCAAGATAGGGCAACCAGTCTTGGCCCGCGACTAATGAACAGAAAAATGGCAGCCAGGAACATTATGCACACAGCAGGGACCACTAATGTACACAGTGGACGTTGGAGAGAGCATCGTGAGACGCCATGCTGACCAGATTCTAGAGTCACAGGAACAAGCCAAACCCATACCATGAGCAGGTGCACCTGGTAATCAACCCGAAGTACAGATTACGTCTACCTCAGAAGCAGTGGTATTGGAAGCTGACGAACCAACCAATGACAATGAGCCAGAATCAACTCTGCCTCAAGAACAGGATACTCGAGAAAGGCGCTATCCAGTCAGGATCAGGAAGCCTCCTCAAAGACTGAAATTATAAATGATTATTTCAGTTGTTGTATATAGTACAGAGGAAATTGTAATTGTAATTAGTTATTATTTAGTTGTTAAATGAATGTTATGTACTGTTTATCTAAAAGGGGAGGAATTGTTGTGTATGTACCTTTTAAGAGAAGAACTGATTCTATACTGCAGTACTGGCAGTGACCACCCCTCTATATAAAGCCATAGCAGGCTTCTGTATTTCAGTCTTAAGTTACCCTCTGTTCAGCTGCAAGCACGAGTAGAGGGAGCAGCCAGACTTTGGAGAGTGGATTAAAGTGGTGGTCCCCTGACCAGGAAGAGGAGGAGAACGTTGGACCACCACCACCAACTCCACCATCATTACATCAACTGAGGTGCCTGGAGAGAGAGGACAGAGGAGGAGAAGGAGAAAGGAGGCCTACATCAACATCAACCAGGGGAGAGGCCTTTCTATCACTGCCTCCCCAATTTGGCCTCCACTTCAGGAGAGGGAGAGAGGGGAGAGAAACCAACTGCTTGAAAGGAGGGAAGAAAACTTCATCCGGAACATCTACAGGTGGGTGTTATTTGGGGCACTCTCCCAAGACTTTGTATTTTAGGTGGGGGGAGAAAAGAAGAAGCAAGGCCGGATCATCAAGGGGTGTAGTGTGTGTGCTCTTGTTAAAAGCTAGGCCACACACACCACTAATTAGCATCCCTTCTATTGCCTGCCCTGGGAGAGCTTGGAGCTGCCCAAGGTGAAGTCCTTAATTTAATTTAATTACCTCGTTAAGACCTGTTGCAGGACTAAGCCTGGGCTTCTCCAGCTTTTCCAGGTGAAGACGTCTTCTCCCCCTGCCAGAAGACCACCATCACCAAAGACTTTTTCCATCGGAGAGTGCAACCCTGCCTACACCCACCCACCATCCTGAGTGGCAACACTGCCCTTTGCGGCCTCCCTCCTTCCCACCCCCCCACCTCTCTCTCTCTCTCTTTGTCTCTCTCTGCCTGTCTTTCTAAGGCACCTTAGTTTCATCTATTTTATTAATTGCCAATTGAAGCAGAGGGGCGAGGGCTCCTCTCCCAATTTAAATCAATAAGGAGAGAGGTGTGTCCTCATTTTAATCAGCTCCCTCTGCTCAATAGAGGACAAAAAAATATATATATACACCGAGGCCATTAACACCTTCAGGCCTGTGACTTGGGGTGAGTGTAGCCCTTAAAAAAAGCATCCCAGAATGGCGACTGCATCTTCGCCGGTGGCGGGGCCAGCCGGGACCTATGCGAGAGTGGTAGCCACAGCCACAGCTGCTCCCGCTGTTCCTGCTGCCCCGTCACCTTTTCGATTAATAACGAAAAAGCTTGGGGTGAAGAGCTACACTCACCCCACTATGACCATCGAGGCCTGCGTCAAGGCCATGGCTGGGGTTGTCGGCCCCTCAGCCATCGTCGCGGCCTCGAAAATGTATGGGAAGGCTGTGTTCTTCCTGGGGTCGGAGCGGGCGGTGTCCCTGGCTGTCGCCAAGGGGCTCACCGTGGGCGGGACTTTCCTGCCGGTGGATCCTCTCGAGGCCACCGCGCAGAGGATCATTATTTCCAACGTCCCGCCCTATGTTCCTGGTGAGCTCCTCCTTCCCCATTTGCGACAACTTGGGGAGGTGAGGTCGGGGATCACGCCCATCCCGCTCGGCTTCCGGGAGGCCAGCCTTCGCCACGTCTTCTCCTTCCGGCGCCAGCTGTTTATCCAGCTGGCGCGGGAGGAGGACACTGAAGGGGCGTTCGTCGTCCTCCACGAGGGGACCGCCTACCGCGCCTTTTGGACGTCGGACGGTGTGAGGTGCCATGCCTGCAGGGAGGTGGGGCACATCAGGAGGAACTGCCCTGCCTCCAAGGCCGCCGGACCGTCTCGTGCGGCTGAGGCTGGCGCCGCCGCCGCCGCCCTTCCCCCCGGATCTGCCCACGCGTCAAGTACGTCTGATGCGCGGTTGACGTCGGGGGCCGATGCCACCAAGGCCTCCGGCGGGGGGGAGGGAGCGTGTCCGGCCGGAAAGAAGGCGCGGGGAAAAAAGAAGCACCTTAGGGCAGGTCCGCCCGTGGATGGTGAGCCCTTGCCCCTTGAGCCCCTTACACCCGCGCTCCTCGCGGAGTTGATCAGGGCAGATGTGAGCGGGAGGGGCCCCGTGCCCGAGCCTGTGGCCGCAACCGCCGCAGCGGTAATGCCAATACCTGCGGCCGGGCTCGGGCCCGAGGAACCCGACAAACCTGCTCCGCCGGAGGGAGTCGAGGAGGAGGCCTTTGCAGACATGGAGGTCTCCCTCGCTCCCTCCGTGCTAAAAAGAAGGCGCGACCCCCTGGATGAGGAGGAGGACCGGGAGGAGGAAGGTCCCTCCGAGCAGGGGGAGTCGTCGCCCGCCGCGGGTACTGCGCCCCCCCGCCCCCCCAGCGCTGTCGTCATCACCAGCGATCGGCAGGGGTCGCCTGTCCCTCGGGAGGCTGAGGCAGATGTGTCTGTCCAGCACGTGCCTCCCGGGGATGGGGATGAGACCCTGCCCGTGGGGGGGGTTGCGGATCAACCCGCGGCAGTAATTGAAGTTGACCTTTTATCGGTGTCGTTACCCCTCGCCGGGTCGGGCAGCCTGGGGGCTGGGTCGGGCGAGCTCGAGGATAATGAGCTCGCCCAATGCGACCCGGACGTCTCCCAGGGGATGCTCGTCCTGGTGGAGCTTTTAATTCAAAACCCCCCGTCCGCTGGGTCGGAGGTTGGTGGCGGGGAGGAGGATGGCCCCCTGGCTGCGTCTCTGGTGCCGGACGTACTGGAGGAGCTGGAAATTGTTCTCTCCCCGGTTTCTCCGGTCGTTCCGGCGTCTGAGGCGGAGGGGAGCTCTGAACCGCCGCCGTCTTCTGGCCCGGCACCCCTAGAGGAGCCCAGGGAGAAATCCTCTGCCGCCGATCCTGGGGGTGAGATCCGGGCGGAGGCGGGGCTGGCTGGCGCGGCCGAGTCGTTCGCTTCGCACTGCGCGGCGGACGGGTCGGCCGCTGGTGACGACCCCCTGGAGGAGGATGGGGACTCGGTGATGGGCACGGAGGACGATTCGGACTCCAGCGCCGACGTGGCGATGGATGACCTCGTGCCCCTTGCCGAGTCTCCCCTCATTTCCGTAAGGGAACTCCGGGATTTTATGGCCACGTGCCTGGGTCAGCGCAATAAGGTCCGGCTGGCCCTCGACAGGTGGTCGGAGCTGGCGCTGCTCATCGATTCCGTCCGCGCCGCCGTTAAGATCTTGGGCGCGGACGAGGGTGTGAACCCGCTCGAGCTGCGTCGGCTCACAACGTTTCTCACTGGGCTGCTGAGGAAGTGGCGGCTGACCAGCGGCTGCGCTTCCTCGCCCCGTTAGGTGTAGGTAGAGGTTGCACTATGCTTCTGACATGAAGATAACCATAGCCAGCCTCAACATCAACGGCAGCAGGGAGGCGCGCCGCAGATTCAATAACTTCTCGGTCCTTCGGGACGGGAAGTTTGCGGTGTGCTTCCTGCAAGAAACCCACACCGTTCCGGGAGACGAAGCCACGTGGCTCCTGGAGTGGCAAGGAGGGGTCAGCATGAGTCACCTCTCCAACAATTCCAGCGGGGTGGCTATCTTGCTGGCCCCGCATTTTCAGCCGGAGATCTTGGGGGTCAAGGAGCACGTGCCGGGCCGCTTGCTCCAGGTCACTGTTCGCCTGGGGGGCGTGCCGCTCCATCTAGTGAACGTGTACGCCCCTCAGACCAGTGCGCAGCAAGTGCGCTTCTTCGAAGAAGTGTCCGCTCTCTTGGGCTCCATCGACGTGGGCGAGTGCGTCATCCTCGGGGGGGATTTTAACTGCACCCTCGAGGCGAGGGACCGTTCGGGTCCCCCGCGAAGCCCGGCGGCGATGGAGAAGTTGAGGGACCTGGTTGGGTCCTTCGACTTGGTGGACGTCTGGCGAAATCTCCACCCCGACTCCAGCGCCTTCACTAGCGTGAGGTCTGGGGGAGGAAGGTCCAGAATCGACCGCCTCTACATTTCCCGGGCGTTCGTCTCCTGCGTTCCGGCAGCTTCCATGCGGCCGGTGCCGTGCACGGACCACCACCTGGTGTGGGCGGAGCTCGCTCCGCTGCGCACGCGGGGGGGGTCCGTGTACTGGCATTTTAACAACCTGCTGCTGGAGGACGCACGGTTCCGGGATTCGTTTCGTCGATTCTGGGCCGACTGGAGAAGGAAGCAGGGGGGCTTCCCCTCCTTGAGGCTATGGTGGGATGTGGGCAAGGCTCACATCCGTCTCTTCTGTCAGGAGTACGCGAAGGGGTCGACCAAGAGGCGGGAGGCCCGGGTCGGGCGGTTGGAGAAGGAGGTGCTCGACCTGGAGTCCCGTCTCGGTCAGGTCGTCGAGGACCCGGCCCTGCGGAAGGTGTACGAAGAGAAGAAGGGCGCGCTGAAGGACCTGCAGCTCGTCGGGTCCCGAGGCGCGTACGTGAGGTCGCGGATCCAGCTCCTGCGGGACCTGGACCGCGGCTCCCCCTTCTTCTACTCGCTGGAAAAAAGACGGGGGGTCCGTAAGCAGCTCTTGGGGCTGCTGGCCGACGACGGATCTCTGGTCTCGGATCCGGAGGGAATCAACGCGGAGACCCGCGCCTATTACGGGGCTCTGTTCTCTCCGGATCCGTCCAGCGAGGATGCGCGCAGAGTTTTGTGGGAGGACCTGACGAAGGTTGGCCCGGAGGGCGCCGAAAAATTGGACGCTCCGCTAAGTCTGGCGGAGCTGACCGGCGCCCTCCGCCAGCTCTCTAGGGGAAAGTCCCCGGGGCTGGACGGGCTGACCGTGGAGTTCCACAGGGCGTTCTGGGACGTCTTGGGGGGCGACTACGCGCGGGTCCTGGGGGAAAGTTTGGCGACCGGGGAGATGCCCCTCTCTTGGCGCAGGGCGGTCATTGTCCTGCTGCCTAAGAAGGGCGATCTCCGCCTCCTTAAGAACTGGCGCCCGGTCTCCCTCCTCAGCACGGACTATAAAATCTTTGCCAGGGCCATGTCTGCTCGCCTTGGCACCGTGCTGGCCCACATGATCCACCCCGACCAGTCCTACACGGTCCCGGGCCGGACCATCCACGATAACATCCATCTGGTCCGGGACCTGGTCCACCACTCCCAGAGGGCTGGTCTGTCGGTCGCCTTCCTTTCCCTGGATCAGGAGAAGGCGTTCGACAGGGTGGATCACGAGTATCTCTTCGGGACTCTGCGCGCATTCGGGTTCGGGACGCATTTCGTCGCCCGGATCCGACTTCTGTACGCCGCCGCGGAGTGTCTGATTAAAGTTAACGGGTCCTTGACGGCGCCCCTTCGCTTCGGGAGGGGGGTGCGTCAGGGATGCCCCATGTCCGGTCAGTTATATGCCATTTGCGTGGAGCCTTTCCTGCGCCTCTTGCGGAAGAGGTTGACGGGACTGGCTCTGCAAGGGCCGGGCGTGGAGGTGGTCCTCTCGGCTTACGCCGATGACGTGCTCCTCACGGTCACGGATCCCGCTGACTTGCGGAGGATGCGGGAATGCCAGCAGATTTACTCGGACGCATCCTCCGCCAAGATCAACTGGGAGAAATGTTCCGGACTCCTGGTGGGTCAGTGGCGGGTGGACTCCCTGCCGGAGGAGTTCAGGCCTTTCGCCTGGAGCACCACGCACCTCCTCTATTTGGGAGTCTACCTTAGCCCTGCCGAGGACGCTTGGCCGGCGAACTGGCAAGAGCTGGAGGCCAAAGTCACCGCTCGCCTAGGACGCTGGACAGGACTGCTCTGAGTGTTGTCCTACAGGGGTCGAGCGCTAGTCATAAACCAGCTGGTGGCCGCCATGTTGTGGTACCGGTTGGTCACTTTGATCCCTCCCCCTGTGTTTGTCGCCAAGATTCAGAAGAAGCTCATCGACTTCTTCTGGGACAAAAGGAAGCACTGGGTCTCTGCCGCGGTTCTGTGTCTCCCGCTTAGGGAGGGCGGTCAGGCGCTGGTGTGCCTTCGCACCCAGGCTGCGACTTTCCGTCTTCAGACGCTGCAGAGATACCTGTACGTCGAGAATCCTCCGAGATGGTGTGCGCTGGCGACGTTTTTCTTCCGCCAGCTGCATGGCCTCAATTACGACACGCAGCTCCTGTTTGCGAAAGTGGGCAGCAGGCGTGCCGGCCTGCGGGAGCTGCCTGTCTTCTACCAGGAACTACTATGGGTTTGGAACTACGTCGCTTCCAGGCGGAGCTCTCCCCCGTCAGGAGCGGCGGCTCTCCTTCGGGAGCCGCTGCTCAGGAATCCGCACCTCCACGAACACGGGTTCGGGCGGCTGGCGGAGGGTAGGGCTGTGGCTGGCAAGGTGACCAGAGTCGGGGACCTGCTCGATGGCGGAGGAGCGGGCTGGATGGCGCCAGAGGAGCTGGCGCGGCGCCTGTCCTGGGCCAACGTCCAGCTCGCGGTCGAAACCATCGAATCGGTAAAAGCGGCACTGGGCCCCGACTCCACTAGGTGTATCGAGGCGGCTCAAGCACGTGGGGCGATCCCGTCCGAGCTTACCCCCGTTCGGACGGAATTCCTCATCGGCGCTCGGCCCCGAAACTCCCCTCGGGAACCGGCGCCTCACAACTTCAGCCGTCTCGAGGAAATACCCTCCGTGCCTTTTCATTCCGCGCGGAGGGGTTTCCTGTACGGGCTGCTCCTGCACACTCTCCACTTTGCCATCTTCGTCTACCGTCCGGACACGCCTTGGCGTGGCGTTTTGCCGACCGGCGGTAGCGGAGGTCCCCAATGGAGGGCTCTCTATGCGGGAGTCCTCCCTTGTTCCATCGGGGACTTGGCCTGGAGGGTGTTGCACGGAGCGGTCCCGTGCAATAAGGTTTTAAGTAGGTTCACGGACTCCCAGGCCGCCTGCATTTTTTGCGGCCTGGAGGAGTCCGTGTTTCACGTTTATATGGATTGTGAGAGGTTGCAGCCCCTCTTTCACTACTTGAAGGGGCTGCTCCTCGATTTTTGGTTGCACTTCAGTCCCACGCTCTTGATCTACGGTCACCCGGTGCGGAGGGGAGCGGACAGGTTGGAGGACCTCCTTGTGGGCCTGCTCCTGGGCCTGGCTAAAAGAGCCATCAATTGGTCCAGGCAGCGGGCGGTCGAGGGGGTCGTCCAGCCGGATTGCCTGCATCTCTTCCGCGGCCATGTTCGCGCCCGGGTGGCCCTGGAGATGGAGCACGCGGTGTCCGCTGGTGCGCTTGAGTATTTCCGCGACCGGTGGGCGCCGCGGGGACTGGAGTGCATCATCAACACGGAAAACCAAATTTTAATTTGATTTGTTAAGCTTTAGTTGAACTTTTGTTTATTTACAGTCGAATTGGTTTTTTTTTTTGGGTCCAAATAAAAGAGTACCCTCTGTTCAGTAAATACCTGTTATTATTCTCCTGCAGTCTGTGTATTATTTATACTCGGACACTACATAAACACCTGTTGTACCGTTCTCCTGCAGTCTTGTGTCTTACTACTGACAGACACAACAGGGTCGATTGGGCTTATACTCACTGGAGTTTAGAAGAATGAGAGGGGATCTCATTGAAACTTATAAAATTCTAACAGGACTAGACAGACTAGATGTAGGAAGGATGTTCCTGATGGTGGGCAAGTCCAGAACCAGGGGCCACAGTCTAAAGATAAGGGGTAAGCCATTTAGCACAGAGATGAGGAGGAATTTCTTCACCCAGAGAGTGGTGAACCTGTGGAATTCTCTACCACAGAAGGCAGTTGAGGCCAATTCATTAACTATATTCAAGAAGGAGTTAGATATATTTCTTAAGGCTAAAGGGATCAAGGGATCAAGGGATATGGGGAGAAGGCAGGGACAGGGTACTGAGTTTGGATGATTAGCCATGATCTCATTGAATGGCGGAACAGGCTCGAGGGGCAGAATGGCCTTCTCCTGCTCCTATCTTCTATGTTTCTACCCTCCTTTTTACCTCCTCAAAAAATTCAATCAAGTTTGTATCACCTTTGTTCAAGAAGGGAAGGAAGGATAAACTGGGTAACTATAATCCAGTCATACTAATGTTAGTTGTGGGCAAACTCTTAGAATCTATAATTTCCTCATGAACTCCTGAGGAAATGTTCAGTGTTACAGTATAAGGATATTCATAAGGCGTTCAATAATGTGTTTCACAAGAGTCTCATTGACAGACAGGAAACATAGAGTTAGGGTAAATGGATTATGCTTAGATTGGAGAAGGGTTGGATCTGTATTGTACCTGAGTGGTAAGTACTGGGTCTACTTTTGTTCCCAGTATATATAAATGATGTAGACTTGGCATGGGAGCACAATCGTGAATGTTCCTGATTACCCCCTCTTTGTCATTTACCTGAGAGCCACTGCTAATGTTGCAGCGGCCCGATCTTCAGAGATGCTTCGCCATCTGAGCTGCCTCTCACTCTCTCCGCAGCTCGCCGACATCATGGAAATTAGGCCCGAGGACCAATATTGGGGGACCTCGGGCCTCAACATTCAAGTGCAGGGATTGTGCCCGGTGGACCCTGCACGCCCCAAAATGGGTGTGTCTGAATTTCTAGGCCATAGAGCACTTACAGTGTAGATTCTCCAGGATGATGCCAGGGATGGGAAACTATAGTTATTAGGAAAGCATAAGATTATTTCCAATGGAGCAATGAAGATTAAGAAGAGATTTCATCAAAATTTTTATTAATTATGAAGCGATTTGATAGACTGAATAGGGAAAGATTGGCCGGAATTTTCTTTACCTTGGCGGGTCCAGTGCAGGCGGTGGCCATGTCTGGTCGCGACCCTGCTGCTGGCCCTATCCCGCTGTTGAAAATGAACTTACCTTAATGGGACCCCTCCCGCGCCCCCCCCCCCAGCGCGTTTGCCGGCCCAATGAGATGGAGTGGGTCTGGCGACGTCATTCATGACACGTTTTCAGCTGGCATCTTTAAAGGGACCATGGCCACATAACATTTGAAGTTTAATCTAAAATAGTGCTGTCAGTGCACTACAGTATTGGAGTGCTGCAAACACTGACAATGAATGCACAGAGGCAGAGGGCTGCACCCAGGCTCTCCGATGACTCCCTCCATATGCTTATGGAGGGAGCCAGGGCATGCAAGGAGGTCCCTTTCCCTTCCGATGGGCGGAAGAGACCTCCCCAGGAGACCAAGACAGCCTGGTTGCAGGTTGCAGAGGAGATCACAAGCAGGGATGTGGTCAGGAGGACCTGGGTGCAGTGCCACAAACGTTTCAATGATCTCATTAGATCAGGAAATGTTAGTACAAAGCCACATTCAACTGCATCCTGCTGTGTCTCTCATCACATCCCTATCACTCTGCCTTCCCTACCCTACTCCTGCACATCCTTCATCACACCAACATACCTTGCGCCTCCACCCATCCCTCTCTATCTATATTATCACATCCCCATCTCACTAGCCACCCCTCACACTCACCCTCATCCTAATGCAATCATACCAACTAACAACACACAAGGGTAGCCACTTGGTGTTTTATCCAATGTTTATGTAAAGTTTCTATTAATGTGGTGGCAAACATAAAAATCTTTATTTTCAACACTTTCCAGTCTTGGACAGATTTGTGTGCATCTTTGGAAGTGGCTTAGTGAGTAACGGTACCCCCTGCAATGCTGATGAATGTGAAAGGAATGGCTTGGGCATTGTAGGGATGCTTTATGGTGTTGGGGTGGGGTGGTGCCAACCTGACACATCATGTGGCAGCCATATGTGTGTACAGCATAAAGTTAACTAAATCTGGCCATGATGAGGCCATCCCTGACCTCCCGGGCAGCAATATGCTCGGATGCCGATGCCCTCTGTCCTGTGCAGCATCAGGTGATTGCGGAGAAGGTTGGTGTTGTTGGTGCTGCTGGTGTGCCTGGTGTTGCCAGTGTTGGGGCTCATCGTGGTCTGATTCTGAGGACCAAGGTGAGACAGTATAAATGGCACCCATGTTGACGGAATAGATGGCAGGTGAAGTACAGATGACAGAAGCATTCTGACAATGGTGTGAGTTCTTCCAATGAGGTGACACTGGATGGAGACTTTGCTGGAAACACTTGCAGCCTGCAGAATCTGTGCTGGAAATGGACTGAGCAACAGCTCCTGCCTGAGAAAAGTGATCATCTGTCAGGTGGGAGCTTTTACTGTACATTTCATGCTGTCAAGTAATCAGCTGGAGTAATGGCCATGGAACTCTCACCTCAGGTTGACAGACGTGGTTCCCAAGCTGCGTGAATCCTGTGGCCATGCAAGGAAATTTAAAAAGTAAGTGAGAAAAGGCTCTTAAGTGCCTGTAGACTACCTGATAATCATTTCAATTGGGTCCTCCATCACGGCTGGTCTGTTCGGCTCCGCGATGACAGACGCACCTGGGGGAAAGGCGTGTGGGAGCGAGATGACGGCGGGTTCCTGACTCGCTGTCAAAGATAACAACTTTCCCACTTTCCCACCCGACCCGCCACCGATCACGCCCGCTACCACCCCGGAACATTCCGGACATTATTTCCTCTGGACGTCAGTGATGAAGGACCATCAATTTAAAATGAGGGTATGAGGAGAGAGCTCTTTATCCAGATAGTTGTTGAAGAATGGGTTGCTTTGCCACAGGGCCCATTGCATCTTTCAATAGAAAATGTGTTAAATATTTGAAGCAGAGGAAGATACAGATTTATGGAGAGTACAGTGTTGGCTTGCTCTGACAAAGAGCTAGCACAGCCACAATGAGCCAAATAGTCTCCTTCTGTGCTGTAAAATTCTATGGGGGAATTTTCCGAGGGGTCAGCAGGCGGGATTGGTGGCACGTCGGGTGCAAAAGTGTTTTTTTTGGCAGCGGGGTCCCGCCGCCACGCACCTGTACCAAATGTCGGGTCCATCAGCGCTGAGCAGACCCGACACACAGCGGCAGGGGAGGCAATTCAGGTCATTATGACCTTGTTAACGGAGGATTAACAACAATTTTGAGCTCACCTTCAGAATTTAGCAGCTCGCCAACGGGGTCCGCGCTGCTCGGGATCACGTCTGTTAAACTGGGCGTGAGTTGAATGGCCATGGAATCATCTCATTACTTGACAGCTTGGAATGTGCTATAAAAGCTCCCATCTCACAGCTGTTTATTTTCCAAGTTCAGAAGCTGTTCCTTACTGCATTTGACAGACAGATTGAGCATTATGCAGGTTGCATGTGTTTGGAGCAAACTCTCTGTCCAGTGTCACCTCATTGAAACAACCTCTCTCACCATTGACAGATTGGTTCTGTCATCTCAAGTTAACTTGTGGTGTATGTAACCGTTCCACCTTTAAGAGAACTATTTTAAGAGTTGCACTACTTTATCTTGGCTGCTGTATACTGTAATACCGGTGGTGACCACACCGGTATATAAGTGCTGTGTAATGATTTATTGGGCAGTTCCGCCCTGACCTTCGACTAGTAAAGACCTGTTAAAATTTACTCTTGTGGTCTGTGTAGTAATTCTCACTATAACACACAGACTTAACAGTGGGGACGAGTACGATCTTACCCTGCGGCAGAGATACACCCAAGGCAGTTGACGGGCGTTGAGAGGAGGCACCCGCCCTCATCATCCTGCTGAGAAAAGACGCAGGTCTGAAGAGCAAAGGAAGAATCCTGACACGAAGTCTTCCATCAGCAACAGGCAGTGATCATCCCTTCTATCACGGTGGTGGGTAAGCCGATCAGCGACGAGCAGCAAGTCGGCCACGTTGGCTGTGAAGTAGGGGAGGGAAAAACGGAGGATATAAGGGCGGAGAACTCGACCACGGCCGGGGAAAAGAGCCGGACAGAAGTCGGGGCCAGAGGCGCTGAGACTGGGGCAGCGTAAGGCACGGGAGCCGCGGTGAATGCAAACGCAGCCGGTGTAAAAGACCGGGCTGCAAGCGGGCTGGGAGACACAACAGCGTCGATAGAGAGCTCGACCGCGACCGGTGAAAAAGGCCGGGCAGCTACCGAGGCCGCGAGGCGCAGCGACCGGGTCAGCGTAAGGCGCGGGAGAAAATTTAAAAAAAACGCGGAGAACTCAGCCGCAGCCGGGGGAAAGGACCGGACTGCAAGAGGGGCTGGGAGGCACAATTTGAAAACCGCTGGGGAGGGCGAACGCAGCAATACGGCAATCGCCATTACAGCCAGTGGGGGAGAAAGGCAAACGCGGGAAGCCGCCATTTTCGTAGGCGGGGGAAGAAGACAAGAGCGGGAAACCGCCATTTTGAAAAACAAAAAAATAAAAGAAAAATTTATTTTTGTTTCTCAAGAAGATTGCGAGGATGCCTAAGCGTGGTAACATCAATGATTTCGATCCCAATGTTGAAGATTGGGCCACATATGTAGAACGCATAGAGATATATTGTAAGGCAAATAAAATATCAGATGAAGATAAAGCACTAACCTTACTAAACTCAATGGGTGCGAAGACATACGGGCTATTGAAGCATCTTCTATCACCAGCTAAACCGGCGGATCAGACTTTCGCTAAAATTGTTGCTGTCCTGAAAAATCATTTGAACCCCACACCGCTGATGTTAGCGGGACGATTTAAATTTTATGCGAGAACGCAACTGAAAGAGGAAAGCAACGCGGAGTATTTAATTGAACTGCGTAAGCTAGCGAAATACTGTCAGTTTGGGGAAAGTCTGACAGAGGCACTGAGAGACAAATTCGTGTGTGGATTGTCGAAAGAAGGAACACAAAAGCGGCTGCTTGAAGAGAATGATCTTACACTTGATAAGGCTGTCACTATTGCAGCATCGCACGAAGCCGCAGCGAAAGGCACTGCAGAAATGCAGCTGAAGGCAGCGGTACTCAGCGTAGATCAAATGGCTTTGGGTACAACAAAATGTTATCGTTGTGGAAAGACAACACACGATCAGAACCAATGCTGGTTTAAAAACCAGGAACGTAGAAAATGTGGCAAGCTTGGTCACATAGCTAAAGTATGCCGGTCAGGAAAGAAGACCAGCAACAAAAAGTCACCGCAGGAAAAGTGCAGAAAGGTACATAAGGTGGCTGAGAAGAGTTCGGATGAACAGAATTCGGATTCAGACTCCAACAGCAAGGAACTGGGTAGTCTGAGAATTCACAATGTGAGTAAGGAAGCTGACCGACAAACTATCTGGGTCACACTTCAGATAGCAGGAGTCCAAGTGAAGATGGAACTGGACACCGGATCGGCGTTGACGGTCATGAATAAGCAAGATTACAAAAGGTTATTCACACATATTCCCCTACGGGATACGGAGATAGTATTGCAGACATACACGGGGCAAAAAGTATACCCCATCGGAAAGATAAAAGTCAAGGTGGTACACAAGGGCAAAGAACACCAAGGAATGGACATATATGTACTACCTGAGGGAGGTCCACCACTTCTGGGACGGGAGTGGATCAGGAAAATAAATATGGACTGGCACTCCCTAAAAGCAATAACGGTAGATTCCGGAAAAAAAGATGTCAAACCTGAACGATTGTCCAGAATATTGGATGAGGCTAAAGAGGTGTTCCAACAGGGACTGGGAACACTGAGAGGAATTAAGGCAAAAATCAAGATTGCAGAACATGCAAACCCAAAATTTTTCAAAGCCAGACCGGTACCTTATGCGATACGACCTGCTGTGGAAGCTGAGCTGGAAGGGCTTGAACGCTCAGGAGTACTGTCTAAGGCGGACTGGAGTGAGTGGGCCACGCCCATTGTTCCCGTCATGACGCGTTCATCGAGTAACTAGCCAGGGGAACCGGGGAAGGTCCGCATCTGTGGAGGCTTCAAGATCACAGTTAATCCGGTGCTTCACACGGTGCAATATCCGCTTCCGCGGATTGAGGATACCTTTGCTTCATTGTCTGGCGGGAAACACTTCACCAAGATAGACCTGGCGCAAGCGTACTTACAGATGGAAGTTGAGGAAGAGTCGCGCCAGTATCTCACAATCAACACGCACAGAGGCTTGTATCGATATAATAGACTGGTTTTTGGAGTGGCTTCGGCTCCAGCAATTTGGCAGAAGGCCATGGAGCAGGTATTACAGGGAATTCCAAGCACTCAATGTTACTTGGACGATATCCTGATTACAGGAGATGACGATGAGGAACACCTTGCAAATTTGAAACTGGTGCTCACCAGGTTGAAGGAATATGGCCTTCGAGTTAATCGCCAGAAATGTGAGTTCTTTCAGAAACGGATCTCGTACTGTGGTCATGTCATTGACCAGGAGGGGCTGCACAAGTCACCTGACAAGATCGAAGCTGTTGTGAAGGCTCCCGCTCCGGAAAATGTATCCCAGTTGAGGTCGTTCCTAGGGTTGATTAACTATTACCATAAGTTTCTGCCAAATCTATCCACGGTGCTGCACCCGCTGAATGCTCTTTTGCAGAAAGAAGTACCATGGAAGTGGAGCGAGGACTGTAAGAAGGCCTTTCGCAAAAGCAAGGCATTGATCACCTCAGAGGAAGTGTTGGCTCACTTCAACCCAACACTACCTATTCGTTTAGCTTGTGATGCTTCTCCTTATGGTATTGGAGCAGTACTCTCACACAAGTTGCCAAATGGCTCGGAAAGGCCAGTCGCATTTGCATCCAGATCATTGACCTCCGCTGAGCGCAACTATGCTCAGATAGATAGGGAGGCTCTCAGCCTGGTGTGGGGAGTAAAGAAGTTTAATCATTACCTGCAGGGCCAGAAGTTTACACTGCTGACAGACCACCAGCCGTTGGTATCCATATTCAACCCTAAAAAGGGCGTTTCCATTATGACAGCGCAAAGGCTACAGAGGTGGTCCCTTTTCCTAGGGGCACACCAATATGACATAGAATACAAAGGATCAAAACAGCATGGGAATGCTGACGGTTTATCGCGCCAACGGTAGAAGAGGCGCCAGTGGAGATGTTCCACTCAACCATAGTGGAATGTCTACCAGTAGCAAATTCTACCATCGAAAAGGAAACGAGAAATGACCCGACTCTCTCTCTCGAGTCTACGATTTAACGGTGAAGGGATGGCCAGCACATGGCGAACCACTGTTGCCAGCATTCTCGCAAAGAAGAGAGCAGCTGTCAGTGTGCCGAGGAACTTTGATGTGTGGATCCAGAGTGGTGATTCCACCCAAACTCCAGCATAAAGTGCTAAAGGAGCTTCACGAGGGGCATCAGGGTGGAGTAAAAATGAAGAACCTAGCCAGAGCGTTTGTGTGGTGGCCAGGTATTGATGGAGACATCGAAGAAATGACCAAGAGCTGTCTAGGATGCCAGAAGGTCCAAAACGCCCCACCACAAGCCCCTCTACATCCATGGGAGTGGCCCTCATCTCCATGGCAAAGGGTACATATCGACTTTGCTGGTCCATTTATGGACTCAATGTTCTTAATCGCGGTGGATGCACACTCCAAGTGGCCGGAGGTAATAAAGATGTCCTCCACCACCACGGAAAAAACCATCACAGTATTAAGGACCATATTTGCCAGGAATGGGCTGCCGGAACAGATCTGTTCTGATAATGGACCGCAATTTGTGTCCGAAGAATTCAGGAAGTTCTTAAAAAACAATGGGGTTAAGCACTACACGTCCGCCCCATACCATCCCGCCACCGATGGATTAGCTGAAAGGTTTGTCCAGACCTTCAAGAAGGCCATAAAGGCCATGGGTAATGAAGACATAAATCTACAACATAAGGTAGATAACTTCTTGTTGGCGTACAGGAATGCAACACGTGGTTACAAACCAAACTCCCGCCATGATGTTTTTCAATAGAAGACTAAGATGCCGGCTGGATTTGATCAAGCCAAACATCAGAAGGGACGTAGAGAACCGGCAATTTCAAGGCATGAATGAAAGGCCAACTAGAACCTTCCAGATAGGTCAACAAGTTTTGGCCCGGGACTACCGTACCGAGAAATGGCAGCCTGGAACTATTTGCACACGACTAGGACCGCTGATGTATACCGTGGACATTGGTGAAAGCATAATAAGGCGCCATGTTGACCAGATCATAGAGTCATCCGAAAAGGGACAACCTACTCCACAACTCTATACGCCTAATGATGAAGCAGAGATACCCATAGTATCTACCTCCGATCCGGTGATACTGGCATCAGATGAACCCGACACTGGCATTCAAGCCGAATCGACCTTGCCAAAAGAACCTACTACACCACCGAAAACTACTACACCACAGAGGCGTTATCCGGACCGAGTCAGGAAGCCTCCAGAGAGACTGAATCTGTGAACTGTTGTACATGAAGTTGTGTATATATGTTATTATGTTATGTTAATGGGGAATATATACTGTTAAGCTAAAAAGGGAGGATTGTGGTGTATGTAACCGTTCCACCTTTAAGAGAACTATTTTAAGAGTTGCACTACTTTATCTTGGCTGCTGTATACTGTAATACCGGTGGTGACCACACCGGTATATAAGTGCTGTGTAATGATTTATTGGGCAGTTCCGCCCTGACCTTCGACTAGTAAAGACCTGTTAAAATTTACTCTTGTGGTCTGTGTAGTAATTCTCACTATAACACACAGACTTAACATAACTTGCCATCTATTCCATCAGCATGGATACGGTTTATACTCTCTCACTTCGTTCCTCAGAATCCCACCACGATCAGCCACAACACCAGCATCACCAGGCACACTAACGGCACCAACAACCACACCAACCTTCTCCGCAATATCCTGATGCTGCTCAGGACAGAGGGCATCAGCACCCGACCACATTGCTGCCCGGGACGCCAGGGTTGGCCTCACCCTGGCCAGATTTACTTTGCTTGACACTGCATATCCTGGCTGCCACATAATGCGCCAGGTTGGCACTACCCCACACCAACACCATAAAGCATCCCTACAATACCCAAGCCATTCCTTTCACACTCATCAGCATTGCAGGGTACCGTTATGTCTCACCATTCACTGCAACTCACTAAGCCACTTCCAAAGGTGCACACAAATCTGTCCAAGAACAGAAAGTGTTGAAAATAAAGATTTCAATGTTTGACAGCACATTAACAGAAACTTTACATGAACATTGGCTAAAACACACAAGTGCCTACCCTTGTGTGTTGCTAGTTGGTATGATTGGACTAGGATGAGGGTGAGTGTGAGGGTTGCCTGGTGAGATGGGGAAGTGATAATGTAGATAGAGAGGGATGGGTGAAGGTTCAAGGTAAATTGGTGTGAATAAGGATGTGCAGGAGTAGGGTAGGGTAGGGAAGGCAGAGTGATGGGGATGTGATGAGTGGCACAGCAGGATGAGGTTGAGTGTGGCTTTGCAGTAACATTTTGTGAGCTACTGAGATCATTGAAAGGTTTGTGCCACTGCAGCTTGGACCTCCTGATGACATCCCTGCTTGTGCCCTCCTGTGCAATGTGCAACCAGGCTGCGTTGGTCTCCTGGGGAGGTCTCTTCCACCCATTGGAAGAGAAGAGACCCTCTCTGTGTGCTACGGAGAGCCTGGGTGCAGCCCTGCACCTCTATGCAATGCTTGTCAGTGTTTGCAGCACCTCAATGCTGTAGAACACTGAAAGCACAAATGTCAAAATAAATTTGCGCATGGTCCCTTTAAGGAAACCAGCTGGTGATGTGTCATCAAATGACGTCATCAAATGACGCCATCAGACCCGCTTCCTTCAATTGGCTGGGAAACTCAGTGGGTGGGCTTAACAAGCCCAATCAGTGGAAAGTCATGTCGAAGGCTGGGATGGAGCCAGCAGTGAGGCCTCGACCCACCACTGACATCGCCCGCCACAGGGAAATCACGGCATATGGTTCTAAAAGCAGTCACAATTTGATGGTAATGGGTTGGCCATTTAATTGGATAGGTTTGCACAAATTTATTAATTAAATAAAAGGAGTAGGTATTTAATATAACAGAGTTTCCATAAAATCATTTAATTAAATAAAATAATTGAATAGAGTTAACTCCAGTCAAAATTCATTAATTAATATGAGTAGGAAATTGAACAAGGTAGCACTTAAATTATTAATTAAATAAAAGTATCAAACTGAAGAAGGTTCTTCGAAAAATAATTTTTTAAGCACGATCAGTAAATCAAATATGGCTGCCATTAAATCAAACAACAGCAATGGACATTTAATGGGCAGTAGGCTGTGAATAAGCAATGAAGTATGAAGGTAAATTGGAGTTAAAATTAATTATTTTTAATGGAGTGTTGGACGAAGGACAGGAGAGACTGTGGCCTAGAAAGGGTGGAAGAGAAGGCTAGGATAGTCAGGGGAAAGGCAGGGCCCAGAAAGGGCAATAGAGCAAGCTAGGAGCTATAAGGCAAGAGGCCGCAACCCAAAAATAATTCAAATGACTTATACAGTCAAAAAAGAGCAGTAGAGGAGAGCCAGGAACAATTGGGGAGAACACAGAAAGCGGTGGGGCATCCAATAAGAGCACAGTAGGGCTGAGCACAGTGGCAACAAAGGTGGAGAGAGAACACCAAGAACAGCAGGGTGTTAGAGGCAACACCAGTGGGGCAGCAGAGCAGAGTAGGAAACATGAAATTAAAAATAAATGAAAACAAATAAATACAATGGAAAAAAATTAAAAATATAGCTTACCTGTGAAAATGGCGGGCAGATCCATGCCACAGCACCACCAGTGGTGAGAAGACAGAATAATATACATTCCAGCGTTACCCATTAAAAGTAATAGACAGGTGTTATTAAATGTCACAAATCATGATGCAGAAGATAGTTGCGCCAAGAGTTTAATTTTATATATATGTCACATTAACCGTACAAGAATATGGTAAAATAGATTTAAATTCAATCCTATTTAAATATTTTAAGGTTTAGACTGGAGGGCTTTAATGTGAGTTTTTTTCCTAAACATTCAACTACCTCTCTTCAGCCTAAAGCGTGTTGATATCATCAACTGCTCCGTTTCCTCAGGAATTTCTCCTTGCCTATCAAATCTACCTGCCTTCTAAAAATGCTCACTTTGACCCCTCCATTCTTTCTAATTATCACTGCATTTCTAACCTCCCCTCCCTCTCCAATGTCATCAAATGCATCTTCACCACACAACTCTGCACCCACCACTTTCATCACTCTGTTTGAATCTCTTCAGTCTGGTTTTCACAGCATCAAGAAAGTGTTATAAATTCTGTGTGTCCTGCGGTGCATTTTCCCTTCCTGTCCTCTGTCTGACCTTCATTATGGTCAACCATTCCATCCTACTCCATGGTCCATCTCCAATATCCTATCATGGTTCATTTTTGACTATACCACTGCAATCAGTGCATCTTCTGCAATGGCTTCTCCTTCCTTGCCCACACAGTCACCTCTGGTTACATTCTTGGCTCCTACTATTCCTATTCTATATGCTGCCTTTTGACTATTATTCAAAAGGTATGGCATCAGTTTCCACATGTACACTGATGACACCCAGCTTTACCTTTCTGCCACCATCCTCGACTGTATGACTGTTGCGATGCTGTGTGACATCAAGTTGTAGGTGCGACAGAACTTTTTACAGCTAAATATTGGCAATATAAAAGCCATCCTGTTTGGCTCTCGCCAGAAGCTTTGCAGTTTAGCACCTGACTCCATCCCTCTTCCTGGCTAATTGAGTAGAACCTAACAGTGCAAAACCTCTGCATACAGCTTGATCCTGAGCTGAGCTTCAAATCCCACATCCAGTCCATCATAACGACCACCAATTCTGAAACTTTGACCCATGCATTAGTCACCTCCAGGTTCAACTTCTCCAACTCTCCTCACTGGTCTCCTGTGCACACCCAATGTAAATTCCAACTCATCCAGAAATCTGCTGATTGTAGCCTATCATCTAAAGCTCTCTAGTCTATAATTCTGTCTTCAACAACCTCCAGTGCGACATTTTCCCCAGCATGTTGATTTCAAAATCTTTGTCCTTGTTTATAAATGTCTTCATGGCCTCTACCTCTACAACCTCCTAATTTGTACTTTCCAGGCTTGCCATCTCTGGATTACTGTATGTTCCCCCTCAATGGATGTTAAAGTAATCTAGAACATTGGTGCAGTGTCAAGTCTATTTTCCTCAAGTTTTTTCTTATTTCATTGAAACTTAGTAAAATTGAGAAAGTTAATCCAGAGAGCAGAATTTTCTTTTGCTCTTGGGATGTAGGCAAGGCTGTATTTGCTTCATCATCAATGGCAGTGTTTCAACTATCACATCCCTGCACGAGGCAATTTTGTTCCTAAAACCTTTCTATTTCACACCCACCTTTGAAAGCTTTCTCGTAACCTACCTTTTCAAAACCTCCTTCAAGCACTTCCTCCAACTCCTCCCTCAACTCCTGCTTGGTGTTCATTCCTCCTTGTGAAGCACTTGCGGGCATTTCACTATGTTAAAGGCACTCTACTAGTGGAAGTTTGGCTGCCACATAACAATAAATTCTAAAACTAATGCTAATTGAAAGCATCAATATTTTATGTCCATCATTAACTACAGTTCAAACAATTAAAACAATAGGTAGTTTGATAAACTGGTATCGGGGACACTTAAAGTACAAGGTTAATTAATCTCTGGCACTGTCATATTAGATTTTGGTTTAGTGGTAATATATGTGTTCAACTTCATTGTTTATTTTTCAAATATTATTGAATAACATCTTAATATTATCATTTTGCAATTTATAGAAAAAGTATAATTATGCAAAAAGACACAAACATATAGAATTGAAAGTAAATGTGTTGGATGGATTCCAAAACTATTATGCTAAAAATACTTATATCTGCAAAAACTGATATCACCAGAAACCCATTAAGTTAGTTTTGTGTTTTGTTGACAGAAAGCTGTTGATGTGATGTACCTTGTACCGAAACACTGCAATGATATGATGAATTTGGGAAGGCTTGATGGTTTTACGGTAAGGTTTATATCCCTTTCCTCTCCCTGCATTATTATTTCACTGGTGTATAAGTATACCAGAATTTTATGTCCATGAAATTTGTTAGTAATAAATTGAAAAAGTTTCAAAATGCACTACCATATCTCAGATCATCTTTCTGGTATACGATGGCCTGCGGCGAATTTTTAAGGAGAATGAGAGAATGTTCTGTTGCGTCACTGGGGGCCAGTTGAGTATACAATTAGTTTGCTTCAAAAAATATTAGCTGGAGCACCAGCTGGTAGTTTTTCAGCTGTGAGATCTTTATTACCTACATGGTAAGCAGATGGAACCTTGGTGCAATGGTTCACATGAAGTGCCTCATCTCTACATTCAAGCTGCATAAAACTACTTTGGGCTGGTACTTACAAGGGTTAACTGTTTCCAAAATAATGATTTTACGTAGGACTTGGATAGGATACAACACTTCAATGCTTGCTCTGAGCATTGGAGGCTTTTCTTTAAAGCCCAGGTGCTTGTTGGTATCTGGGTTGAAAACCTAAATCTAAGTAAACATTTCTACTTAAATTGTTGTTTCACAAAAAAGTAAAATAAAAGTATTTTGCAGTGTTGCTTCTATAATGAAAATAACAAATAGAACAAATAATATGTGTGAACAACATTTGGTGCGTTGCTTCTCAAATTTGACTTACAAATCTCAGTAGATGGATGTTAGTAATGTAATCGAGAATGTGGGTGCAGTGTCATAAAGTGTTCTCCTCAAGTTGCTTCTTATTCTATTGAGACTTAGTAAAATTGAGAGGAGAAATTTTTATTTTGTTCTTGGGATGTGAGCAATGCTGGCAAGGCAGCAATTATTGCCCACCCGAGCTCCCCGTGAAGGTGTTAGTGGGCCTTCTCCTTCAACCACTGCTGCCCTTGTGGTGATGGCCCTTCCACAATGCTGTTAGGTAGGTTATTCCAGGATATTGACCAGTCACGATGAATGAAAGGCAATATATGCCCAAGTCAGGATGGTGTGTGATTTGGACAGTAACTTAGAAGTGATGGTGTTCCCACAACATTGCTGCTTTGTTCTTCTTGGTGGTAGAGGTCGCAGGAGAGTGATTTGATGTCAAAGTAACCTTGGTGAATGCTGCAGTACATCCTTTTGTACATCCTGCAGTACAACCCAAGTCCACCAGTGATGGAGGATATTGAATCAAGAGGCAGGAGCACTGATCAAGGATGGTGGATGGCTCTTCATTGTTATTGTGCTTGCACCCATCCAGGCGAGTAGTGAGTATTCAATCATACTCCTTACTTGAGCCTTGTAGATGGTGCAAAGGTGACAAGTTAGGAGGTGAGACACTTCTCAGAGTGCCCAGCCTCTGCCATGTCTTGCAGCTATCATGTCGATACAGCTGATCCAGTTCACTGTCTGGTCAGCGAACCCCCAAGATGTTAAAGGTGCACGAAGTAGTGATGGTGGTACCGTTGAATATCAGTGGGAGATGACTGGGCTTTCTCTAGTTCAAGGTGTTCATTACCTGGCTCTAACGTGGCAGTAATATTACCTACCACTTGTTAGCCCAAGCTTAGATGATATACAGGTCTTGTATAGCCTGGCATGTGCTGCTTCATTATAAGAGTTGTAAATGGAGCTGAACATTATAGAGTAATCAGTAAACAGCCCTTGATCTTATGATGGAGGGAAGGTCAATGATGAAGCTGATGAAGAAGGTTGGGCCAATGACGCTTCCCTGAGGGACTCCTACATTTATATCTTGGAGCTGTGATGACTGGCCTCCATCCACCATAACCATCTTCCTCTGTGTCAGGTATGATTCCAGCCACTTGAGTGTTTCCCCTTTAACCCCCATTGACTTGAGTGTTGCTAGGACTCTTTCGAGCCATTCACAGTTGAATACCACCTTGATGTCGAGGGCAGCCACTCTGAACTCTCTTCTGGCATGAAGCTTTTGCATCCATGTCTGGATCAAGGCTTAGATGACACTAAGATAGGAGGCGCAGTAAGTAGTGCAGATGGGAGCAGGAAGTAGCAAAGGAACACAGACAGATTAAGTGAGTGGGCACAACTATGGCAAATGGAATTCAATGTGGGCAAGTGTGAGGTCATCCACTTTGGGTGCAAGAAAGATAAATCAGAATATTTTCTAAATGGTGAGAAACTAGAAACTAGAAACTGTAGTGGCGCAAAGAGATTTGGGAGTCCAAGTTCACAAATCATTAAAAGCTAGCAGACAGGTACAAAAAGCAATCAAAAGGCTAATGGAATATTGGCCTTTATCTCCAGGGGGCCGAAATACAAAGGGGAGGAAGTTAGGCTTCAGTTGTATAGACCATTGGTCAGGCCCTGGCTGGAGTACTGCATTCAGTATTTGGCACCGCACCTCAGGAAGGATATATTATTTAGCCTTGGAGAGGGTTGGAGGGTTAAATTATGAGCAAAGGTTGCATAAAATTGGCTTATATTCCCTTGAGTTTAGAAGATTGAGATATGATCTGATCGAGGTGCTTAAAATGTTAAAAGGATTTGATCGGGTAGATACGGACAAACTATTTCCTCTGTTGGGGGAATCAAGAACAATTGGTCATGATCTTAAAATTAGAACCAGGGCACTCAGGAGCGAAAGGTCCTGTGCAGCCAGCTCACCGACTTTTAAATGGACAAACCGCACATGCCCGTTAAAGGGGCTGCGCGGCCCAAAAAAAAATTAGAGGGAACATTGCACCTGAATGCACCACCTCTAACTTTTTTTGGTGTGTTTAGTGGGTAATTACACCAAGTTCACGCCTTTACATGGATTTCGATGCCGAGTCTATTGACAAGGTACCTTCTTAAATATCGGTATTACGTTAGCTATCCACCAGTCCTCTGGCACTACACCTTTTTCTAACGAATTATTAAATATGCGTAGTAATTCCTCTGCTATCTCTTCCCTAGATTCTTTTAAAATGTGTGGATGCAATCCATCCGGACCAGGGGTTTTATCCTCTTTGAGTTTGATTAATTTATTTTATATATCCCCTCTTTTTATTTTAAATGCACTTATCTCATTACTAATCTCATCATCCAATGTCACGTCCAACTGTTCTCTCTCCCTGGTAAATACTGAAGCAAAATAATTATTTAATATTTCTGCCATCTCTCTATCGTTACCTGTGGTATTGTCCTGATTATCCCTTAATGGCCCTATTCCCATGATTGCATCATGTGGGTCTGCTCCACGCCCGTTGCCGCACATTTGGCGCCAAACCCGGAAGAAAAATTATAATGATGTGCCTGCGTTAAAATGTCACAGATAGACGCGCTGAAATTACTTCTGGGTTTCCCGCACGATAGTGGATGTGACCTGAAGTTAATATCGGGGCCATAGAATTTCAGGGCAAAAATAGACCATTTGGCCTATTGTGCCTGTGCCAGCTCTCTAAAAGAGCTATTCTCTTAGTTCTATTTCCCTATCCTTTCCCCAGATACCTTTTTTCATTAAAAATTAACTACTTCTCTTTTAAAAGATATTATGGATTCTGCTTCCACCACTGTTTTTGATAGGACATGCCAATCTTCCTGGAATCATATGGGTTTGTGCAAACAATTCCCTGTACAGTGAATTCCCAATCTCAGCTAGCCTGTTCACCAGATACGAAACAATTATCATTTCTCGTCCCTCACCCCAGAAAATAAACAATCAACTGGACTGTTTTCACGACCCTTTTTACAGAGAACCACTGGTGGAGGCCTGAGGTCAGATGACTTGTTTGCTGCGTCCCCATCAGTGAATGAAGGATGAGGAGTGGAGTCCCAAAAAGGAAAGGGGAAAGATTAATCTATTTTAGAAATGGGTGCAGAAATCCTTTATTTTTTGAATGTGAAATGATAAAATGATGCCTGACAGAATTGAATCAACTTTGAATTATTTGTTACTTCCAGGGCAAACTCACAGCACAAGGGAAGCTGCTACAACAGGATACATTTCTTGTGATAGAGCAAGATTCTGGAGTTTTGTCCCGAAGCAAGGAACGACGAGTCTTCCTCTTTGAGCAGATTTTAATCTTCAGTGAACTACTGAACAAGGGTTCCTCAACACCAAGGTATCAGTTCAAGAAGAGCATTAAGGTAAATATGCAAACGAGTAACTAACGATTGCATCATAATGATACTCAATTCTTTACAATCAGCTCGCAGAGCTGGGAAAACAGATAACATAGATTTTACTTTTGAACATGGTGATCAAAAAGTTATACTTAGTTCATGGGTACTGACAGCTTTCCCTTCTCCAAACCAAATGGCCACTCTTAATGTGTAAGCCTGGACAATGATTGCTTGGCGACCTGTTCAACAATGGGAAGCATCATATCAGAGTATTGTTCTGCCTTCTATGACATGTACTTTCTAACAGGGGTCACTAGATAGCAATTAAATGCAGTTACCGTACCTGATATTTTTTAGGTCCCTTTGTTAGCTTAGCCTAAGGACACAAAGATCAATTCAACATAGACAGGTACTAAACCTGGGACTTTCCTGGTGTGGCTCACATGATGCACAACTCACTGAACCACTGGAGTTGTTTCTCCTCCTCCGTGGAGATATGGCACACTCCCTCTCTTCCACTCCCAGGTCCTCATTCTCACTGGTACTCAGTGTTTCACTGAGTTGGTAGCCTTTCTGATTCATCAGCTACTTCCTCCTGAGTGGGTTTCTCTAAGCTGCTGCTTGCGCAAGTAAGATGCTGAGTTGGAGTTGGTGATGAAGTTGTGGATCTGGAAGTGGTCGTCTGAACAATTGGTCTCTTCCTGCGAGGCAATCCCTGTGATGTGAAACACACAATAACTTGTTTAACTGTGCACACCACAATAATTGTCCTTGAAGAAACAGTTGTTGAGTGCAAGGCATTGCAATACTTTGAGAAGGTACGTGAAACTGTGATTATATATGACAAGCCTTGGCTAGCCTTCACCACCCATCTGTTGCAACCTTGCCTCTAACCATGCCATCTCCCATAGTCTTTTGTCTCTGTCTGCCTAAGATGTCTAAGATTTCTTTTACTGCAGTTTTGAGTGATGGCACTCCTCCCTCGGTTGCACATCTCATGCGATGGTTATGGGCAAGCTTTTCCTTTGTAAGGAGAGAAAAGAATGTTAAAGGCATGTGAGTAACATGGACTCTTGCTCCATATGAGTGCATGCATGCCATGATGATGAGAGATAAAGGTGCATTGTTCCTCTAAATGAAGTATCCTTAAGACCAGCAGACACCTTTGTGGCAGGTTATGTGAGTTGACAGAGTGGTTGTTGGTTAAGATGGTGCTTGAGTATTTTGAGATGTTGCCCTTTGCATTAATGAGCTTCCCCAAAGCCCAGGTGTTGAGAACAAGATAGGTAAGGAAGTGAATGAGGGCAGTATGAGTGGTAGAAGATGTGTAATGGCACCAGTGTCTAGACATACCTTAGCTGGCATTGTGAGGTATCGGAATCTCTTCTGGCACTGTGTGCCACTTCTCATGGTGGTGATGGTTGCACTGATTGCCTGTCAACCTCCCTTCCCTCATAGGAACAGGAGTAGGCCATTCAACCCCTCGAGCCCACTCTCTAGACTTGGGGTACAGAGGCCAATTGTAGCAACCCAAATGCTGCCCAAGCTGAGATCAGCTAACTCAGCACAGATTGGAGATTCAATCTGTGGCTGGCCTGGCCTGGCCTGTACTACACCTACAAGGTTCAAATATCACATTAGTAATGTCTTATTGAGGAAGCCTGCTAAGATCTGCAGATGAAGGTTTGCTCCTAAAGTAAAAAAACACTTTGGAGGTAATTGACATAACAGCCGAGATGAGGAAAAACTTATTTACACAGCAAGTTATTGTGATCTGGAATCCACTGCCTGAAAGGGAGGTGGAAGCAGATTCAATTATAACTTTCAAAAAGGAATTTGGAGAAATACTTGAAGGGGAGAAAATTGAAGGACTATGGGGAAAGAGCAGAGGAGTTGAGACTAATCGGATAGCTCTTTTAAAGAGTTGGCACAGGCACGATGGGACGAATTGCCTCTTTCTGTGCTGTAATATTCTATGATTCTAACTCGTACACCTTTTCAGCAGTTCCTTTGTCTGATCCATTTCAGATGAATGACCTAAACATTGAGGATAATGTGGACAATGAACTTTGCAAGTTTGCTCTGCTAGCCCATGGAACATCTGAGCGGTTCATCTTACAGGCGCCAAACACTGAAATCTGGCAAGCTTGGGTTGATGACATCAAGAAAATGCTCGACTTTCAACAGAACTTCTTGAATGGTATGCAATTCTTGTGTCCTATTTATTCTTTACTCTACATTATACTTATTAGTTTTTAATTTAAAATCATTTCCTTAGATCTGCCCCTCACAAAAATAAGCCTGTTGCTCTCTCATTTAATTATCCCTGTTTGATTTCCATTGGTCTTGTGTGTGACTCTTCAACCAATATTAGCACAAGGGTGGCACCTGCTTTGTGGCGGCCCTGTGCAAAGGTTCGGTTTGGAGCCACTATATTTTACTAGATAGTGATACTAAATACTACCTACTTAATCTGGTGTCAAATCCGCACATGTACAATTGTGAAGAGGCATGTTTGCAAAAGATAATATAAAAATAGTGACAAAATGATAAGCAATAGATAATACAATAGCAAATGACAATGAATGATTATAAAGGTTTTGAAACACTAATGCTATTTTAGTACATGAGCCTTATGACAACTTAAACCAGCTTTTCATGCTTTAGTTGCATTGAAGTATTGTATAATATCTGAGTAGTCGAGTGGTACTCACAGTTCATAAGAACTGAATTTCGGCTTCTCCTTTTCCGACTTAAGCCATGACTGCCCACAGGTTGGAAGGATGGAGGTAAAGAAGTATTCATTCAAGTGGCAGAGGAGGAAGAGATATGGATGTAGGTACCGGACAAGGGGGGAAATAAGAGTCAAAATGAGAGAAATTAGTTCAGTGGGATAGGAACAGACAGAAATGATCTAGTCCAGTCCTGTTACTGCACCTTCGGGAGAAGATAGAAGTGGGCTGTGTAGTGTTGGGGAACAATGAGGTTGGAGGCAGTGGGGGGGGGAGGGGGTTGAGGGGTGGAAGATCGCCAATGGAGATGAGGTCAGTCCAGGAAATTAGGACTTTGTGTTCAATAGTGAAGTTGTGCTCCAGGGAAAGAGGAGGAAGAGTATCAGGGCTAGATTTTCATGAAGCTGTCGGGAAGGAGGCGGGACTACAACTTTCGGGTTTTAGTCCCGCCTCCATCGACGTCCGGCCAATCGACGCGATTTTCCTTTGATTGACCTTGTTGAGGCCACCTGGCAACAGGTGACATCACAGACTGAAATTTCATCTGTCAAGAGTTTTTGACAGATGAAATATCAGTGTTTCACAGCTGTTTGAAGCTGTCAAACACTGATAGTCTGACTTCTAACCTGAGTCCTTCTACGCAGACTCAGTTAGAACTGTCACCGACACTGAAAGCTGAAGGCTGTCACTTTTGACAGATCGCAGCCATTCAGCTTTCAGTTCCGGCTGAGTGATGGACTCCTGACGCCTAGAGGAAGAAAGGCTGTTAAGGTCAGTACAGGTAAGTAAAACTTCTTTACACACTTTAGACACACCAAACACACTTACCTTTGCACTCATGCACCCATCACTCACCTGAACACCGACATCGTGACCTCTCCAAGTCCTTCAACACGACGGCCCGCCTGCACTAACCTGGCATGGTTTGGAGCCGTTGGGAATCCCACACGACACCCCTCAAAATAGGGATTGGGCTAAAAACTGCCTGTTAACTACCTGTTAACAGGCAGTTAATTGGCACTAATCCCTTCCCGTCTCGGGTCGGCGGGTCCCAGTGTGGGGCGGATACCCGCCTCCCTTGAAACTTATGTGGAGGCGGGTTTTGGGCGGGATGGTGTCGGGACCCCCGAATTCGGGATTTTTGCCCCCCGCACGCCTGAAAGCCCGCCTCACGGCACACTGAAAATCTGGCCCTCAGTATCAATAAGGTTGTACTGGCCGCGCTAGACGTGCTCCTATCTAGTTATCCAGCAAGTTAAATACTTATTCAAAAATAATTCTTCGTGAAGCCGTTTGCTGTTTTGAAGCTTTACTTAACAAATTTGTGAAACTGTAAACAAAGACAAAGTATGTTTTGTACATAAACTGAGTACTATACATTCGATATTACATACGCTATAACATATTTACAACAGTAGAATAGATTAATTGTATAACTAACTAACATTTGGACTCACTTCTGTAACTATCAAATATTAACCTTTTATAAACATATTATTGTCAAAATACTACTCTGACAACGTTGCTATTATGCTAACAAACAAAGATACTCACAGATATTGCACTTGGCCTAACATATAAAATCAGATTACATTGGATTGTGAAACCCTCATGGAATCCTCCATTACTGCCAGGTTCTTCCTGGAATTCTACTTCCTGGGTTACATAGGAAGAAAGGTACGAAGGTCAAATGACCTCTCATAGGAAGAAAGGTACGAAGGTCAAATGACCTCTCACAGGAAGAAAGGAACAAAGGTCAAATGACCTCTGTTTCATACAAACACACTGCTAACACAATAACCACCACCAGAGGGTGCTACTGCATGTAAAAATGTCCAGAATGTCACTGCAATACGATAGCTACCACCAGAGGGTGCTATCTGCATGTAAAATGTCCATAATGTCCACATAATGTCCAGAACAAAGGTAGAGGTCCTTCTGCCATACAAACTACAGTAGAATGTGTCAAGTCACAAAGCTACATCTGGACTCAAAAAATAAAGACAAGAAAATGTCAATTCACTAAGACTGAAGTGTGTAGGCTGAATGCCTTGTTGCTATGGCTTCCATTCTAGAGTGTCCTAAAAACAATTTGGCCCCAGTATTTATTGAAGCATATGTTTGGAATGGGGGTGGGGGGGGGAGGATTAATGGACGGGAAACCCGGAGGTACAGGTTTCGCTGGCTGCCTGTCGGGCAGGAAAGTCCGCTGCAGAAGGACGCAGCGGAAGAGCAGATAGGTCTAGTGGTGGTGGTGGTGGTTGGGGGAGGGGGAAGAGATTGCTGGGCGGGGCGGGGCAGGGTGGCGTTAGAGCATGGTGGGGGGGCAAGATGGTGATTGTGGGAGTAGCGCGTGGTCAGGGGTGACGAGTTGTGGAAGTGAGGGGTCGGACAGATCATGGGGGGGTTTACAGGGTAGCTTGTTGGGCCTGGAGGAAACCCTCTTCCTCCTCCTGGCCCACAAGTAGTCCTGTAAAGGCGTTGTGGTAAACCACTTTATCGTTACACTATAGTTATCACTGTTGTATTGTTATCACCGTTGTATCACGATACGAGGTCGCCTCTTGTCGCGCTGTTATACCTGGGCTGACCACCTCCGACTCCGCCCATGGCTCCACCTACCTGCCCAGGTATAAAGGTAGTCGACTGGCTGGTATTCCTCCTTGTTGGACCCGATCACCCACGAGGGTGGGCTCTGTTATTTAGTCAATAAAAACCTTTAGTTACGTTCCTAACTCGTCGCCTTTTATTGGACGAATTGATAGGTATATCAATTTTATTGACTAAATTTTAAAGATGTCTACTACTGGCCAGCCAGAAGCCCTCCCAGAAGCACAGCCACACCAGCCGGCTTGGCTGCAAGCCCTCAAACCACCGTACCTGGATCTAAACCCACAGGCAGCAAACGCAGCCCTCAACTTCAAACACTGGCTGGACTGCTTCGAATCCTACCTGGAAGAATCCGGCGCCCCGCAGAGATCCAAACTAAGACTTCTGAACGCCCAAGCGAGCCCGAGAGTATACGCACTCATACAGGACACGACTACGTACGAGGCCGCTATCAACCTACTGAAACAGCAGTACCGCAGCCCGGTAAATTACATGTACACCAGGCACCTCCTAAGATCCCGCCCGCAACAGCCAGGAGAGTCTGTAGCTGAATTTTTACGGGCGCTAAGAGCACTCGGCAGGAACTGTGACTTTAAAGCGGTGACGGCTGTTGAAAATACGGAAGATAATATCCGCGATGCCTTTGTGAAAGGCCTACGGTCCGACTACTCACGGCAAAGACTGCTTGAAGCTAAAGACCTCGACCTGGACAAAGCTGAAGCCCTCGCTCTCTCCCTGGAGGTGGCCCATCAGGACCAGGAGGCGTTTTCCAGGTACTGCTCGCGACCCTGGGACTCGGGCCCGACCCCTACCGCAATACCCTTCGCAGCGCCGCCCCCGGGACCTACCTCAGCGTCGGCGTCCCGGACCCGACCGGGCCCGCCACCCCCGGTACCGGCTCCGACATCGGGCACCCGCGATCGGGCCGCCGGCTGCTTCTTTTGCGGCCAGGAGAAGCACCCGAGGTCGCGCTGCCCAGCCAGGAACTCTACCTGCACAACCTGCAGGAAGAAAGGCCATTTCTCTAAGGCCTGCAGGAGCGGATCTTCAGAGGCCAGCAGTGCCTCATGCGAACTGTGGGGGCGGCCATCTTCTTTCACGGCAACTGAGGCCAGTATCCCCACACGTGAGTCATGGGGGCGGCCATCTTTGATCAAGGCAACCGACCCCAATAGTGCCTCATGTGAGTTATGGGGGCAGCCATCTTCTCCGCCATTTTGTCCTACCTCGTGGGAGACGCCATTTTACCCACCACGCCCGACTGCCACCGGGCCCCCGGACCCGACGACCGCCTCGCCCGCAGACGACAACGACTCGCTTACCTACACGCTAGCCTCCGTCACTCTGGATCAAGCCCGCCCACACCACCTGTCCAAGTCGATGATGGACATCAAAGTAAACGGCCACGCCACGACCTGCCTGTTCGACAGCGGAAGCACGGAGAGCTTCATCCACCCAGACACGGTGAGCCACTACTCCCTCCCTGTCCTGCCAACGCGCAACCGAATCTCGATGGCATCGAGGTCCCACGCCACGGACATTAGCGGCTACTGTGCTGTGACCTTGTCGGTTAAGGGTACAGAGTATAAAAACTTTAAACTCCTCGTCCTCCCCCAGCTCTGCGCTGCCGTCCTACTAGGGCTGGACTTCCAATCCCACCTCCAAAGTGTAACCCTAGCATACGGTGGACCCCTCCCCCCACTCACAGTCGACAACCAGCGAAGGTTAAACCGCCCACCGCGTAACACCTGCAGCCTGTCCACCCTCAAGGTGCCGCCACCTTCCCTGTTCGCTAACCTCACCCCCGACTGCAAACCCGTCGCTACCAAGAGCAGGCGGTACAGCGCTGGGGACAGAGCTTTCATTTGCTCTGAGGTGCAGCGTCTCCTGAAGGAGGGCATCATCGAGGGGAGCAACAGCCCCTGGCGTGCCCAGGTCGTGGTCGTTAAGACCGGCGATAAAAATCGCCTGGTCATCGACTACAGCCAGACCATAAACAGATACACCCAGCTGGACGCATACCCCCTTCCCCGCATATCTGACATGGTCAATCAGATTGCACAATACCGCATATTCTCGACCATCGACCTTAAGTCGGCCTACCACCAACTCCCTATCCACCCCGAGGACCGCCAGTACACCGCCTTCGAGGCGAATGGGCGCCTATACCACTTCCTTAGGGTCCCCTTCGGTGTCACCAACGGGGTCTCGGTCTTCCAAAGGGAGATGGACCGGATGGTTGACCAGAACGGACTGCAGGCCACATTCCCCTACCTAGATAACGTCACCATCTGCGGCCGCGACCGGCAGGACCACGACGTGAATCTGGAGAAATTCCTCCGTACAGCCCAACGGCTGAACCTCACCTACAATAAGGAGAAATGTGTGTTTAACACCTCGCGCCTTGCCATCCTTGGCTGTGTAGTAGAGAACGGACTCATCGGCCCCGACCCCGAAAGAATGCGCCCCCTCATGGAGCTACCCCTCCCCCACTGCCCTAAGGCACTTAAGAGAACCCTGGGGCTCTTCGCCTACTATGCCCAATGGGTGCCCAATTATGCGTACAAAGCCAGACCCCTCATGAAGTCCACATCCTTCCCCCTTACGGAGGAAGCGTGCGCAGCCTTCTCCCTCATTAAGGGAGACATTGCCAAGGCCACTATGCACGCAGTGGATGAGTCCATCCCCTTCCAAGTCGAGAGCGATGCATCCGACTTCGCCCTAGCCGCCACCCTTAACCAGGAGGGGAGACCGGTGGCCTTCTTCTCAAGGACCCTACAGGGCCCTGAGATCCGACACTCGTCGGTCGAGAAGGAGGCCCAGGCGATTGTGGAGGCGGTACGACGCTGGAGGCACTACCTGGCAGGCAAACGATTTACCCTCCTTACCGACCAACGTTCGGTCGCTTTTATGTTTAATAACAAGCTGAGGGGCAAAATCAAGAATGACAAGATCTTGAGGTGGAGAATCGAGCTCTCCACCTACGATTATGATATCTTGTACCGGCCAGGTAAGCTGAACGAACCCCCCGATGCTCTGTCACGAATTACATGCGCCAGCGCGCAAAGTGATAGACTTCAGACCCTCCACAACGACCTCTGCCACCCCGGGGTCACCAGACTTTACCACTTCATTAAGGCCCGCAACCTGCCCTACTCCATCGAGGAGGTCAGGACCATAACCAGGAACTGCCAGACCTGCGCCGAGTGCAAACCGCACTTCTTTAGGCCGGACAGAGCAAGCCTGATCAAGGCCACCCGCCCCTTCGAGCGCCTGAGCATCGACTTTAAGGGGCCCCTCCCGTCCTCTGACCGTAATGTGTACTTCCTCAACATTGTTGATGAGTACTCCCGTTTCCCCTTTGCCTTCCCCTGCCCAGACATGACCAGTACCACGGTCATTAAATGCCTGAACGACCTCTTCGCCTTGTTCGGGTTCCCAAACTATATACATAGTGACCGGGGCTCCTCTTTCATGAGCGAGGAACTCCGTCAGTTCCTACTAGCGAGAGGTATTGCAGCAAGTAGGACCACCAGCTACAACCCCCAAGGGAACGGCCAGGTGGAAAGAGAGAACGCGACGGTATGGAAGGCCGTCCTCTTAGCCTTAAAGTCTAAGGGCCTCCCAACCTCCCGCTGGCAGGAAGTCCTCCCGACAGCGCTGCACTCCATCCGGTCACTACTTTGCACTGCCGTTAACGCCACCCCCCATGAACGAATGTTTGTTTTCCCCAGGAAGTCGACTACGGGAACCACTCTACCAACCTGGCTGACCTCTCCGGGGCCCGTCTTGCTGCGAAAGCACGTGAGGGCCCATAAAACAGACCCCCTGGTCGAAAGGGTGAACCTCCTGCACGCCAACCCCCAGTACGCCTACGTGGCTTACCCAGACGGGCGGGAGGACACTGTCTCCTTACGAGACCTCGCACCCTCGGGCACTCCGGAGACACCACCTTTACCCCCCCCCCACCACCCCCCCAATTCCAGCCCAGGTAGACGGCATGCCGGAACCCCACGAGCCTTCGCCGACCACGCAGACACCAGCACTAACACCGGATAATGCAGCACCGCCGCTGCGACAATCGGAGAGGCTTACGAGGCCTCCGGACAGACTGACATACCAGAACTGGTAGTACACTTCACCCCGCCGGACTCAAATCTAAACAAGGGGTGAATGTGGTAAACCACTTTATCGTTACACTATAGTTATCACTGTTGTATTGTTATCACCGTTGTATCACGATACGAGGTCGCCTCTTGTCGCGCTGTTATACCTGGGCTGACCACCTCCGACTCCGCCCATGGCTCCACCTACCTGCCCAGGTATAAAGGTAGTCGACTGGCTGGTATTCCTCCTTGTTGGACCCGATCACCCACGAGGGTGGGCTCTGTTATTTAGTCAATAAAAACCTTTAGTTACGTTCCTAACTCGTCGCCTTTTATTGGACGAATTGATAGGTATATCAGGCGTACCTTATGGATCCAGCCATTCTAGCCTCCTTTTACCCTCCGAGTTTCCTTGGCCTCGGGAAACCTAGCCGACAGGAGTTAAAAATAGAAAGCTTGTTAAAATGGAGGCATGAAGCCTCCTTAAAAGCTTTCAATGACTGACCCACCTTCTGAGAGTTGATTTGTTGCCCCCCCCGGCCCGTCCCACCTCCGTTAAAACCGGAAGTGGATGGGTTCGAGGCGTGTTGGGTTCGGGTTTGAAATTTTTTCAATTTTGGCTTCCATCTCCTCCTAAACCCACCCGTTTTGGGATGTTAAAATTACCCCCTATGTTTTAGATTAAGACATGGAGCTAAAACTGGATTCTAGTTCGTCCAGTTTCTTGTCAAAAGACCTAATTGGGGCAAAATGGGCCTGTGAATTAAATTCTTCAATGCTGGTAAGAAGATAGCTGAAGATGTAGGCCATGATAGCAGTACGGCATATATGAATTATATATTTCATGTACATTAGATAAGTAGTTTAATTCCATCTTTTATTGACCACATATTTATAAATGTGCAATATATTTTTGTAAAATCAATCTATTGTACATGTTTTATTCCGTACTTTGAAAAAAAATTGTTTATGGGATGTGGGCGTCGCTGACAAGGCCAGCATTTATTGCCCATCCCTAATTGCCCTTGAGAAGGTGGTGGTGAGCCACCACCTTGAACCGCTGCAATCCGTGTGGTGAAGGTACTCCCACAGTGCTGTTAGGTAGGGCGTTCCAGGACTTTGACCCAGCAACGATGAAGCATCGGCGATATACTTTTAAGTCAGGATGGTGTGTGACTTGGAGGGGAACTTGGAGGTGCTGGCGTTCCCAGGCTCCTGCTGCCCTTGTTCTTCTAGGTGGAAGAGGTCGCGGGATTGGGGGGTGCTGCCGAAGAAGCCTTGGCGAGTTGCTACAGAGCATGTTGTAGATGGTACACACTGCAGCCACGGTACGCCGGTGGTGAAGGGAGTGAATATTTAAGGTGGTGGATGGGGTGCCAATCAAGCGGGCTGCTTTGTCCTGGATGGTGTCGAGCTTCTTGAGTGTTGTTGAAGCTGCACTCATCCAGGCAAGTAGAGAGTATTCCATCACACTCGTTACTTGTGCCTTGTAGATGGTGGAAAGGCTTTGGGGAGTCAGGAGGTGAGACACTCGCCACAGAATAACTTGCCTCTGACCTGCTCTTGTTGCCACAGTATTTATGTGGCTGGTCCAGTTAAGTTTCTGGTCAATGGCAACAAAAAACTTGCGACCTAAAGAACAGATGGTGGGTGGAGAAAGCGCAGGAGATCCAGCAGCTAGCCGACAACCATGACGTGCGTGGATTCTTTAGCGCAGTCAAGACCATCTACGACCCAAGGCCCTACCCCACTGCAGGCCAAGAACGGAGAGGTACTTATCAAGGACAGAGAGGCAGTCAGTGCCCGCTGGAAGGAACACTTCGAAGATCTCCTTAACCATGACTCTGTCTTCGACGCAAGTGTCCTCAACTCCATCCCACAGCATGCTACCCGCCACCATCTCAGCACAACCCCAGCCCAGCATGAGGTTGAAAAGGCCATCCGACAACTGAAGAACAACAAGGCATCAGGAGCAGATGGAATCCCCGCCGAGGCACTAAAGCATGGCGGAGAAGCACTACTGGCGCGAATTCATGAACTCATTTCTCTTATCTGGAAGGAGGAGAGCATGCCAGGGGATCTCAGAGATGCCGTAATTGTGACCATCTTCAAGAAAGGTGATAAGTCCGATTGCGGTAATTACAGAGGAGTTTCCCTGCTGTCTGCCACAGGGAAAGTCATCGCAAGAATCCTCCTCAATCGCCTTCTCCCAGTGGCCGAAGAGCTCCTCCCAGAGTCGCAATGCGGATTCCACCCACTAAGGGGCACAATGGACATGACCTTCACCGCACGACAATTACAAGAGAAATGCAGGGAACAGCACCAACTGCTGTACATGGCCTTCTTTGATCTCACAAAGGCCTTTGACACTGTCAACCGTGAGGGATTATGGAGTGGCCTCCTCAAATTCGGCTGCCCTCAAAAGTTTGTCACCATCCTCTGCCTGCTTCACGATGACATGCAAGCCGTGATCCTGACCAATGGTTCCACCACCGACCCAATTCACGTACGAACCGGGGTCAAACAAGGCTTTGTCATCGCACCAACGCTCTTCTCGATCTTCCTTGCTGCAATGCTCCATCTCACCCTCAGTAAGCTCCCCACTGGAGTGGAGCTAATTTACAGAACAAACGGGAAACTGTTTAACCTCCGTCGCCTCCAGTCCAGATCCAAGGTCATCCCATCCTCTGTCGTTGAATTACAGGATGCAGACGACGCTTGCGTCTGCGCTCACTCGGAGATGGAACTCCAAACCATCATCAACACCTTCACCGAAGCATACGAGAGCATGGGCCTTACACTAAACATCCGTAAAACAAAGGTCCTTTACCAACCTGCCTCCGCCACACAGTACTGCCCCTGATTATCAAAATCCACGACAAGGCCTTGGACAACGTGGACCACTTTCCATACCTCGGGAGCCTACTGTCAACAAGGGCAGATGTCGACAACGAAGTCCAACACCGCCTTCAGTGTGCCAGTGCAGCCTTCGGTCACCTGAGGAAGAGTGTTTGAAGACCAGGACCTCAAACCCGGCACTAAGCTCATGGTCTACAGAGCAGCAGTGATATCCGCCCTGCTGTATGCCTCAGAGACATTGACCATGTACAGCAGGCACCTCAAAGCACTGGAGAAGTACCACCAATGCTGCCTCCGCAAGAGCCTGCAAATCCATTGGCACCAACGTCCGTGTTCTTGCTCAGGCCAACATCCCCAGCATCGAAGCTTTGACCACGCTCAATCAGCTCCGATGGACAGGTCACATTGTCCGCATGCCCCATACGAGACTCCCAAAACAAGCGCTCCACTCGGAGCTCCGGCACAGCAAGAGAGCCCCAGGTGGGCAGAGGAAACGCTTCAAGGACACCCTCAAAGCCTCCTTGAAAAAAAGTGTAACATCCCCATTGACACCTGGTAATCCCTGGCCCAAGACCGCACAAAGTGGAGGAGAAGCATCCGGGAAGGCGCCGAACACCTCGAGTCTCTTCGCCGGGAGCAAGCGGAAGCCAAGCGCAGGCAGCGCAAGGAGCGCACGTCAACCCAAGCACCCCACCCACCCGTCCCTTCAACCACCGTCTGCCCCACCTGTGACAGAGACTGTAGGTCCCGCATTGGACTCATTAGTCACCTACGAACTCATTTTTAATGTGGAAGCAAGTCATCCTCAGTTCCGAGGGACTGTCTAAGAAGAAGAAGATTATTATTTATGTGGCTGGTCCAGTTAAGTTTCTGGTCAATGGTGACCCCCAGGATGTTGATGGTGGGGGATTCAGCGATGGTAATGCCGTTGAATGTCAAGGGTAGGTGATTAGACTCTCGCTTGTTGGATATAGTCATTGCCTGGCGTGAATGTTACCTGCCATTTATCAGCCCAAGCCTGAATGTCGTCCAGGTCTTGTTGCATGCGGGCATGGACTGCTTCATTATCTGAGGAGTTGGGAATGGCACTGAACACTGTGCAATCATCAGTGATCATCCCCATTTCTGAGCTTGACCAACATATTTTACAAACAAAGCATTCCACTAATAATCTGTGCTTTAACTTGAGGTAACACAGCAAGCAGGGATTGGGTACAGCTCCATGTACCCATACATGTCAGTGTGCAGTTAAACTTAGACTGCGAGTACCTATTGTCTTCCTATTTCTATCTAAAGTTTAGCAGTAGTGTGCTTGTGATGTAATCCTAATTGTATGCTGCAACTGACATCATTTGATTTGGAAACTAAGGGGTGAATTTTAACTCCCAAAAATGGGTGGGTTGGGGTCGGGTGAGATGTCAAAACTTTAAAAATCTCAAACCCAACACCAACACGCCTCCAACCCACCCACTTTCGGGTTTAATGGAGGCGGGACAAGGGATCGGAACGCCCCCACTCCGCCACGCTCCCAGAAGCAGCTGCAGGCTCCCTATCTGGGGCTGCGGACTGCTCCAGAGTGCTCCCCACCCAACTGGAAGCCAAGCTGGTCAATCAGGCTGCCTTCTGGGTGGGGATTGTGGCAAAAATAAATGCACTCTGTGGAATCAAAACCTCACAGCATGCGGGGAAACCCGGGCTTTTGGGTTTCCCGTACGAAATTCCAAACCCCCCAGCCTACGCAACCCGCCTCTGTCAAAATCGGGATTTAAGTCTTGTGATATATATATAGTGCTCGTTATAGGACTGACTGTAAGCTAAGATTCTTTATAGTTAGATCAAACGTAATTATTAGTAACAGTGGCACCCTGTAAAACTAATGGAAAAAGGAGTATTTTGAGTTGCAGCATATGGCTCTTATGATAGACCAAGAACATTGTGATCTTCCTTGCAAAGAGACCAATAATGTAAGTCACTGTTGGAGGCCTTAGTTATCACTCTAAAGATTATTATAATTTGTACGAACACAACAGTAAGAATCAACGATCAAGCAATGTATTTTGTTTTTCTATGGTCTTAATGCCAACCAGCTTTATGTCCCATTCTTAAATTATCACAGTCCTCCCATAATATGTTGCTCTTTATTTCAGCACTGCAATCACCAATCAATTACCTGAAAAATGAAACTGGTTCCTACATTTCAGGCAAGACACAAGCGAGAAGACTATCCCAAACCAACCTCGGGCCACATGCCTCCAATGGCACTACAGGCTTCGATAAGTTATAACAGCATGGAGACAAAAATGAGCAAAGCAAAGCACCTATAAATTGCAAGAAAGTCCTTCAACCTAATTTAATAATAGATGAATATCACATATCATAGTTAAAACATGGTAATGGTTGTCCCCTACTGCTACTTTCCATTAAGCTGGTGGAGCTAACCACAACTCGTCCTCAGATCGCCAGTGCTCTTATTAAGGTTAAGACAAATGAAACACCTCAACTAAATTATTAAACATTTTTAACAGTACAATCATGCATTCTCAATGGTTTATAACTGGCATCATCAGTAATACACCGATCTCACCTGGACCATAGAATTTACTCAGGTAAATACAACTAATATATTGATAAAATCACCAAATAAGACTACATAGACCTCTTGTACAAGATAAAAATGGGCAGTCTTTGGAAGGGAACATCCACTTCATTTTTCAATTTGCTCCTTATTAATATGTTCCTTATTTCCAAATATTTAGAGCTGAATGAAAAATAATTTAAAAGTTCTTACTATTCTTTTGCTAGAAAAAAAATCAGCTTGCTAGATTGTTTGTTGACTTAAATGATATCCTATTACATTAATAATAAATATATATAAAATTAAAATCAGCTGGTTTGAGGCAGTGAACAGGTGTAAGCGTTCATAAAGAGACATTTTTCTTTCAGCGTAGGGATTAGAGTAGTGAGACAAACCACATCCTTCACGTGGGAGGTACTGTCCTCAATTCGGTAATCTTCTCCATGTAAACAGTTTTATATGGCAGGATGACCAGTGGCTCCTATCTCAATGCTATTGTTCTCTATGGTAAGATATCCTTAAAGAGTTCCTTACATCACTTGATATGGGATTTTATTAAAGCCCCTACTGTTACAGAAATGAATGACACAACACTTTTAGCAAGATTCACAAAGTTCTCACAAAATGCACCATGTTGTTTTTTTTTTTTTTGCAGTAACTTAATTAATCATCATATATGGTATGGGATTACTTTGGAAAGCTCTGAAAGTGACATAATTGTGACAAAACTACTTTGTCTGTCATCCATGTTAAAATGAAACCCTGAACTCAATGTTCTGAGAAGATGGGACAAATGGCATGAATTAAAATTGAGTAATAAATTAAATATATTAACTAACATGGGCATGGAGTAACTATTGCCACATTACTATCCTAACAATGGCAACCTCAGATTAGTCCAAAATATTTGGTAAACCTATCCAGAAAAAATAATGTGGCATATTAAATATGTATGCAGCTGTTCCTTCAGGTTGGTGCCTTCTCTAACTGAGTCCGCCTGCTAGGATTGTGTTGTGTCTCAAAGCTGTCCTCTGGTGGACAGTATGAGCTTTTTGTTTTTATAAAATAAATGAGAGGAAAACAGACTCAGTTGTGGTTGCATTACAGACATTTTCAAGTAAATTAGAAAACTGCTTCATGTGCAACTTGTTGGCATAAATACCTCGGGGTAGTGGGTTCCATAGGGACTGATTTTTCACAACATTCTATGCCATTTTCCGAACATCTTTTCCCATAAATGGACCCTGCAGAGGCTGTACAGCTGCAGATGATAGATCTGTAAGCAGTGCTTAATACTTTACAGTATCACTTCTTGTGAGGGCAACCCCACTCCTGAATGCTGCCTACAGCTACTGGAAGATTACTACTGTAGGTACCAGTTTTTAGTTAATTTTTTTATTGTTTCATTTCCCTTTTTTTGAGAGCAGGAGGCTTTTTATAAAACATATACAAGAAAATTTAAAAAAAATGAAAAAGCACCCAAATTAAGAAAATCTGTCTTTCTAGTGTGCATCCCTTATTCATGCTGGCTACTCTCCCTAATTTATAATGAGCGTGGAATGGGACAGTGCTAGACAGAACAATCATAATGTTTATTACAGAGGATTCTGCATTTGTGGAGGATGCCCATGAATGCCACAGAAGTCAGAACAGGCGTAGAGCTGATTGAGGGGCAGGGTGGGGGTTGTTGGGGAAGAGAAGATGAAATCACCAGCTAAGAGGGGAAAAAAGGAAGATCTGAACAATTGAGGGAAGAAAAGAGGCAAAGAGCTAGAGAAAAGAGATGGAAAGTACAAGGAATAGAAACAAAAAGGGAAGTTAAAATAAATACACTTATTCTGTCTGAAGTTAGTTAGCATTGACTGCCCTGATGGCCAATGCATAAGGCAACTTAATGATTAAGTTACAAATGCTGAAAATTTATCAAGAAATTGTTTGCAGCTAACAACTAGGTAATTAAATGACATTGGGCACACTTCCTGTCCACAAGCCTTGTTCCTAGTTGTCATGATTTTCTGTCAGTATTTCATGTCAACATTTACAATGGAAAAAACTCATAGGAACATGTCAATGTTTTATAATTGAAAAAACATGTATCGACAAGTTTTACGCTGTAGCTGCAGGGCCTCTGGCTAGCAGATGGTGCTGTAGCGCAAGACTGTATTTGCAGATTTCTCACCACTGTGGTATGAATTGCCCAAGTTTGCCTGAAAAAAAATTTGTGCAAAGATTTCTCCCTTTACTTGTCCTTCAATTTTTAATGTTTCTGCAGGTAAAATTTCAAACAAAATGATCCTTTCCCCATTGCCATTTTTCTGGCCGTTCTTGCTTCCAGGCCTCCTGTACCATGTTCCTTCACCATTTGGTTGGGGTCTGTTGCCTCCTATATACTGGCCCAACAGTCAATTCTCATCCTTCTCCTTCTTAGACAGTCCCTCTGAACCGAGGATCCCCACACACCTCTCACCCCGCCATGGTGGTCCTGGATAGTACAAGGGTCTTCTTCCCGTTATTTGCCAAGCACCTCCCATGATCTCACGCTATCTGTGGGGCATCCTTGTGATATTCAGTAGTAAATCAACTCTTCAGTTCTAAAAGTAATGGTCAGAGATGGCAAATAGTAAACAGCAGACCCCAGCCTGACATAACCACCATGGCAGGGTGACAAGTAAGTGAATAAAAAAAATGTCACAAGTCAGGGAACAGCAACAATATCCATTGTCCTTTATATTTTCTGGCATGTCTCTTTAATACTACCTATTCTGCTCTATTTTCTGCAACTTCCCTTCTTTAATACCACATTTTACTTGTTTACTTTTTTCCTAATCTTTAGTACTCACTTCTCTTTTTACTCAGGCTCTTTCTTTAGTTTTTAATAACTTAATTATCCTCTGTTTTTCCCAACTCTTTCTTTATTGGCCCCATTCTACATTTGTTTTCTTTCCCTGCTCTCTTTATAAAAAATAAAAAAAATAAAAAAATCCATTCAGCTTACTAAAAGTCTTATTAAGAGTTTTAATAAGCAGAATGGGTTTTTAAAAGAATTGTTCTTGGTCTCAGTGTGAGTAACGCCACTGGTGTATCACTATATTAAGAATGGTTTAATACTAGTTTAATTTAAATTAAAATGTTAAAAGTAACACTACTTACCCCCAAAATGTGGAGATGAGCAAAAATGTCTTCCTGAGACACCTTGACAACTGAAAAACAAATGTCATCCATTGAGCTTAGTCTTTGGTTTCATACTTTAAAAGATGTTTGCATAATTATATCTTATGCTCATACTGTTTTGTTAATATTTCTTTGACCTTGACCTTTCTAAGGGGTTCTTTCCTCCAGCAATGAAATACCCATTTCAATACTGGATTTTCTGCATGCGACTGCTATTGTCCCCATGACATTGAACGGTCTGGAACTTGTAGGTGTTTCTTCTTGATTCGTTCAAAGTACAAGCCCTGATAAACAGGACTAGATGCGGGTTCCCTCTTCCCCTTGCTACCTATGGCCTGGGCTTAGCTCTGGTTTTTGTCCCGCTCTCATAACAGCTTTCAATAATAAGACTGAGATTAATTGAGATGCATCACTTGGTTTTCCAAGCCTCCCTGTTGATATTCCCAGTTCTGTCCTGCCCTTTCACTAAAATATTAACAGCATGTTGACTCATGAAAATACGTGAATATCAAGTACTATATTAATACAGTGATACACTGATTTTTTTAAAGAACTAATCAATCTTCCATGGCATTGCAGACAGGGAGTCAAGACCAAATGCAGTATTCAGGTCAAGCAGCATTAGAGGGAGAAAGGTAATTGTTCCCAGACAGGGTGGATGGTAAGGGGGGAATGGAAAGGGACAAAGAAGGGAAGGGGAAAGGTAGGATGGAGACATAAGGAGTGGGGAAATAAAGGGAAAATTAGTTGCTATTCAGTCATGTACCACTGGGAAATGCCTACTGTTCACTTTCAAAAAGGAGACGTGTTGCTGCATAATGTTCAAGGTCTGCCCTGTTATAAGGCCTTTTAAACGCAGACACCAAAGGGTTCACAGTGCTGTATTTCAGGCCATTCATGTAACGTTATATTTGAGTGGCTGGGGACAGCTGGAGTTGCATTATCATTCCCTTTTCAGGAAGGCCCACTCGGTTACTTTATATCTGGCCCAACTAAGTATCATTGGTACTCAGTTGCCTTCATTGTGGGATGGTGCACTGAGTTTTTGCTTGATCTACACATATAACTAAAGTGCCATCCAGTGGTCAGACTGAGCAATTGCCAGCATATTGGATTATCCAGGATGCATCTGCAAGCTGACTGTTGGTATGCAAAGCTACACAAGTTATGATTGTAATTATCTGTCACAGCATTACAGTTGCTGTATGGAATGATCAATTTTAATTATGTCATGATAATACCATATTTATTAGATGCATTGAATCTGTCCCACCCTGTGTTGGTTCTAGACTTGGGAGAAGGTAGCAACTCTAACGCACTGCTAAATGAGGAGGGCAGCAATGTAACCACCATTTGGGGAATGATAAAAGTCCCAACACCCCAGGTAGCCATCTCATACCAGCTGATTTTTGTTTTGTGCAGCAAAGACGATTAGTTTGAATTTGACGTAATGCTTGGATTTCTGCACGAGATTATAACAATGATTAATTCCTTGTTATCACAGATGCTGCATTGGTCATAATAAATACCTCTGAAAGCTTTTTGGGTAATACATTATATACTTTAATTATTATTTGACATTTTTAATACAGAGGCATTAGGATTTTGTAGTTGTCATTAGGACAATTAACATTTTAATTATTATTTGACATTTTTAATATGTCAGAATATCATACAGCATTCTGTATTTAAACTGCTATTGTTAATAAACCAATAATGCGCATTGTATACATACACAGCTTTGCTATATATAATGTATGTCTGTGTGTGTGTATATATATGAAAGAATGGATAAAGATGTAGAGAACTTAATCAATTTATGTTGCATATTTATAGTTGGGTACCTGAAACTATGTATGGTTTGCTAACAAAGGAGCAAAAGACTTGATCAGTGAGTTACTTCAGTTTTTCTCAACTTCTATGTGATTTTGTGCATCTATCCAGTCATTTTGTCTTATCATTATTGTTGTTAAAAAACACAAAGGATTATTTTTTTCAGACATTTTGCTTAAATCAAAAAATAAAACTTTTATTTGTTATTTTCATTAGGTGTATGATCTTTTCTTCTAAGTATTTTGAAACAGTATTCAATACAAGGCTTTTTTTTATAAAAACTGTCTCATGCATTCACATACTTTTCTAGAAAAAAATCTGAAACTGATTAATTAAATTGAGAGATACCAGAACTGAGACATTATGCCCATCAGGAAAGATTGAACTGGCTGGGGCTCTTATCTCTAGAGGGGTGACCTGATAGAGGTCTTTAAGATTATGAAAGGGTTTGATAGGGTGCACATAGAAACATAGAAGATAGGAACGGGAGTAGGCCATTCGGCCCCTCGAGCCTGCTCCGCCATCTCATTGAAACTTATAAAATTTTAACAGGACTAGACAGACTAGATGCAGGAAGGATGTTCCCGATGGCGGGGGAGTCCAGAACCAGGAGTCACAGTCTAAGGATAAGGGGTAAGCCATTTAGGACTGAGATGAGGAGGAATTTCTTCACCCAAAGAGTGGTGAACCTGTGGAATTCTCTACCATAGCAGGCAGTTGAGGCCAATTCATTAAATATATTCAAGAAGGTTGCACCCCGCGATTCAATGAGATCATGGCTGATCATCCAAATTCAGTACCCTGTCCCTGCTTTCTCCCCATATCCCTTTGTGATAAATCCATTAAGTGGAACAAGGACTCAAAGAGGCGATATCGTAGAATTAACACGAGTACTTTATTAACAACTGGGAAACACGTTTACAGACAGCCTGCATCAGCATCCTGGCATTCCACCTTGTGCTGAACTATACAGGAAACAAACCTCTGACCTTAGTAGCAGCATTGGCTAAAGCACCACCTGGTGGATAACCTTAATCATAACATCCCAGATTACTATATCCCTCCTCCCTTAAGATTTCAGTATGAATTTCCTAACAAACAGCCATTCCTGAGGGTCACATAAGGAGTCTCCATTCATCATGTTCCATACTTGATGAATCTAACAGTTCAGTATCAATCTCTCTGGTGGCTTGCGAGGCCTTTGTGAATGTCTAACAGTAAAGTCCCTGCTTGTTTGTGGTGAAGCCACCAGCTGCTCCTGAGCAGTGCTCAGAGTATCTGACTCTGCAACGATGGTTTCCTCTTGACGGATAGGTTCCTGTGGAATTCTCTCTGTCCCTGGTGGTGGCACCACAGATGCACTTGGATAACTGGGGGCAACCTGTCTTCAGTCATTGCATCTGGAACCTTCATTTCAATTTCCCCTTGTCTGGGAAGTATCTGATCTACATGTCTGCATACTACCCTACCATCTCCCAACATGACCTTGTATGATACTGGACCTGTCATTGAGTCTATGAAGCCAGGAATCCACTTTGGTCCATAACTGAAATTCCTGGTAAAGATCGCATCTCCTTCTCCAAAACTTTGGCACTTTGTTCTTTTGTCATGGTTCTCTTTTTGTTTGTTTTGTCTGTTTTCCATTTTCCTTTTTAGGTCTGGGTGGACAAGGTCAAGAGTGGAGCGTAGTCTACGACCTAATAACATCTCAGCAGGAGCGAGTTCTGTGGTGGATTGAGGTGTTATTCTGTAGCTGAACAGAACCCATGACACTTTGGCTGCTAAACTCCCTTCTGCACTTTTTTTCATCATCTCCTTAAATGTTTATACGGCTCTCTCCGCATGTCCATTCGAGGACGGATGATATGGAGCCGAGGTCACCTGCACTATGCCATTTTTTCTCGAGAACACTTTTGTCTCTGTACTCACAAAACAAGTGGCATTGTCACTCACCACAATCTCTGGTAGCCCTTGATTACTGAAGCTCCGACGCAGGCAGTCTATAGTAGTAGTGGCAGAAGCAGAATTTACAGGATAAACATCCATCCATTTGGAATGTGCATCAATGATTATGAGGAACATCTTCCACATGAATGGACCCGCATAATCTAAGTGCAATCTTCTCCATGGTTTATCCGGTCACTCCCAGGGGTGGAGAGGAGCCGCTGCTGGTGCCTTCCGGTGTTCCTGACAAGTGCTGCATGTCTTGACTAGATTTTCTATCTCCTCATCTAGCTTTGGCCACCACAAGTAACTCCTAGCCAAGGCTTTCATACGCGAGACCCCAGCATGACACTGATGTAGTTGCTCTAGGATAGACTGTCGTGCTGGCCATGGAATAATCACTTGTGCTCCCCACAACACGCAACCATCCTGCACACTCAGCTCTGTTTTCCTGACACTGTAGGGTGTGAAGTCAGCCCCTTCCGGATGCTGTGGCCACCCCCTCACCACATATTCTCGAACTCTAGACAGTACTGGATCTTTACCTGTCTATGTTCTTACTTGCTCTGCAGTCACAAGTGCTGTGTCAGTGTCCTCCAACATCAAAACTCTGTCCTCTGGAGCTGCACGGACAGGTGTGCCTGGCAGTGGAAGATGGCTCAAGGCATCTGCGTTCCCATGGTACTTGCCCACTTTGTAGACGATGACATACTCATATGCCCTCAACGTCACTGCCCACCTCTGGATCCGGGGTGACACCATCTGTGGAACTGCTTTCATTTCATTGAAAAGAGAGAGAAGAGGTTTATGATCGGTGCATATGGTGAACTTCCTGCCATATATGTACTTGTGGAACCTCTGTAACCCAAACATTACTGCTAACCCCTCTTTGTCTAACTGGGAATAGTTTTTTCCACTGGTGTTAGAGTTTGGGACATAAACCCTATTGGTCTTTCAGTTCCATCTTCCATGCAGTGTGAAAGAACTGCCCCCACCCGTAAGGTGAAGCGTCACAAGAGAGAATTATGTCTTTCTCTGCATTGTAGTGAACCAGCACATCCGACGACAGCATCAGTTTCTTGGACTGTTCAAATGAAACCCCCTGCTCCTCTCCCCACTGCCACTGTGTCTCCTTGCGAAGTAGTTTGTGAAGAGGTGCTAACACAGTTGACAAGTTTGGTAAAAACCTGTTATAATAGTTCAGCAATCCCAGGTAAGCTTTTAACTCAGCCACATTTGTAGGAGCAGGGGCGTCCTGCAGTGCTTGTACCTTCTCCTTGAGTGGATGGAGCCCAGTGGCGTCCAATCTGTATCCCAGGAACACTGCCTCATTCCCCAGGAAAGTGCACTTACTCCTCTTGAGCCGGAAACCTGCCCTCTCCAATCTCTGTAGTACCTCTCTCAGTGCTCAGATGCTCCTGGTCGGTTCTTCCCGTCACCAGAATGTCATCCAGATAGATGGAAACATGTGAAGTCCCTTGCAGTACACCTTCAATTGTCCTCTGCTAGGTAGCTGGACTAGATGAGACACCAAACAGTAAGCGGTTACATGTAAACTAGCCCTTGTGTGTATTTATGGTGACATACTTCTTTGATTCGTCATCCAGTGTAATCTGCAAGTAGGCATGACTCATATCCAACTTTGTGAATTTCTTTCCTCCAGCCAGGTTTGCAAAGAGAGCCTCTGTTTTGGGAATAGGATACTGCTCTAGTTTGGACACCCGATTGACAGTCAATTTATAGTCTCCACAGAGTCTTACCGAATTGTCCAGTTTTAACACAGTTACTATGGGAGCTGCCCATTCCGAACATTTCACCGGCTCCAGTATGTTCTCTCTCAATAGACGGTCAAACTCAGCCTCTACCTTTGGCTTCATGGCATAAGGCACAGGTCGTTGTTTAAAAAACCTTGGCGGTACCTCCTTGTTTACATAAATCTTAGCTGGGGGGCCATTAAATGTGCCAAGTTCCTCCTTGAACACACTCTCATGTTCACTCAACACTTCTTGCAAAGTCAACTGTTTGCCCGCATCTATTTGATGTACTGCTCCCCAGTCTAATTAGTTCTTTTATCCAGCCCCGACCTAACAGGTTTGGTCTGGTACCCGATAGGTAGCTGTTCCACTGTGTCCCTGTGTTGCACAGTTACCTTAGCTGTACCTAATGTCGCTACTCGTTCACCTGTATATGTTTTAAGATGCAGGGAGCAAGGCTTTAACTCTGGAACTTTTGCACGGTTCCACAATTTTGAGTACTCTGCCTTGTTCATTATGGTCACGTCGCACCCTGTATCCACTTCAAAGTTCACCTTAGAGTCATTTACTGTCAGTTGCAAAGTGATAGGAGCCACTTTTGGAATGTTCTCTAACATGCTATACATTATGAACATGTCCTCTTCTTCCTCAGCTTCCCCACTGATGTGGTGTGCTCCATGTTTTTTCACTTCTCTCCCTTGGTTTTGCTGTCCTCCCCCTTTTGGTTTGGATTCCTCCACAGGTGATTTCGCCCTGCAAGCTCGTTTTATGTGTCCTTGTTTCCCACACTTGTAGCACTTTTCCTCCAGAAACCAGCATTCACTCGCCAGGTGATCGCCCTTGCATCTATAACATGCCTTTACATGCTCACGTTGTGGTTTCTGACGCATGTTCAATTGTGCACAACAACCTGACCTGCAACTTGCGTAGCATTAGCCCTGCCTGAACTCTGTATTTCTTTTACATCTCAGCTCACTGTCTCTATGGCTTGAGCAAGTTCCAATGCTTTTTCATAAGTAAGCCCAGTCTCGGATAATAATCTACGCTCCATTCGGTTGTCCATAATTCCGCAAACTAGCCTATCTCGCAGCATTTCCTTCAGGTTGCTCCCATAATTGCAATCTTGTGCTAATTTACGCAACACCGCTACATAGTCCATTACGCTCTCTTCCTCTTTCCTGTTCCTTGAATTAAACTTGAACCACTGTACAATCTCACTAGGCTTAGGGTTGAAATGTTCTTTTAGCAAAGCCACTAATTCAACAAATGATTTGTCTCCAGGCTTTTCAGGACTGAGCAGATTTTTCATCAAACTGTAGGTTTGGCTTCCCACTGTACTAAGCAGAATGGCTTTCCTTTTTCCGGCATCATTTATTTCATTTGCTTTGAAAAAATAACCCAACACTTCACTGTATTCTTCCCAGGTTTGTGCTTGAATATCAAAAGCGGAAACCGTTCCTACCGTGGCAGCCATGCTCTCTTCCAGCTTGTAGCTAACTTTAGCTCGTGATTTTGTTGTTTAAACGTCCCGGCAGACTTTTCATCTTTATGCAGGGTCCTTAAGATGCCTCATCGCCAAATGTGATAAATCCATTAAGTGGAACAAGGACTCAAAGAGGCGATATCGTAGAATTAACACGAGTACTTTATTAACAACTGGGAAACACGTTTACAGACAGCCTGCATCAGCATCCTGGCATTCCACCTTGTGCTGACCTATACAGGAAACAAACCTCTGACCTTAGTAGCAGCATTGGCTACAGCACCACCTGGTGGATAACCTTAATCATAACTTCCCAGATTACTATATCCTTGATCCCTTTAGCCTTAAGAAATATATCTAACTCCTTCAGTTACATCCTCAAAAAATTCCAGTAGATTAGTCAAGCACGATTTACCTTTTGTAAATCCATGTTGACTTTGTCCGATCCTGTCACTGTTTTCCAAGTGCTCTGCTATTACATCTTTTATAATGGACTCTAGCATTTTCCCCACTACCGATGTCAGGGTTACCGGTCTATAATTCCCCGTTTTCTCTCTACCACATTTTTTAAATAGTGGGGTTACATTAGAAACATAGAAGATAGGAGCAGGAGTAGGCCATTCGGCCCCTCGAGCCTGCTCCGCCATTCAATGCGATCATGGCTGATCTTCCATCGGGAACATCCTTCCTGTATCTAGTCTGTCCAGTCCTGTCAGAATTTTATAAGTTTCAATGAGATCCCCTCTCATTCTTCTAAACTCCAGCGAGTATAAGCCCAATCAACCCAATCTCTCCTCATACGTCATTCCTGCCATCCCAGGTATTCATCTTCGCTGAACTCCTTCCATGGCAAGAACATCCTTCCTCAGATAAGGCGACCAAAACTGCACGCAATACTCAAGATGTGGTCTCACCAAGGCCCTGTATAACTGCAGCAAGACATTCTTGTTCCTGTACTCAAACCTTCTCGCTACGAAGGCCAACATATCATTTGCCTTCTTAAGCACCTGCTGCACCTGCATGCTTACTTTCAGTGACTGGTGCACAAGGACACCCAGGTCTCGTTGCACTTCCCCTTCTCCCAATCTATTGCCATTCAGATAATAATCTGCCTTCCTGTTTTTGCCACCAAAGTGGATAACCAAAAATTAGCTACCCTCCAATCCATGGGAACTGTTCCAGAGTCGATAGCATTTTGGAAGATGACAGCAATGCATCTACTATTTCTAGGGCCACTTGCCTAAGTACCCTAGGATGTAGATTATCAGGCCCTGGAGATTTATCGGCCTTCAATCCCGTCAATTTCCCTAACACCATTTCCCTACAAATACTGATTTCATTCAGTTCCTCCCTCTCATTAGACCCTATGTTTACCGATATCTCTGGGAGATTATTTGTGTCCTCCTTTGTGAAGACAAAACCAAAGTATGTATTTAATTGGTCAGCCATTTCTTTGTTCCCCAATATAAAATACCCCGATTTTGACTGCAAGGGACCTACACTTGACTTCACCAATCTTTTTCTCTTCACATATCTATAGAAGCTTTTACAGTCAGTTTTTAGGTTCCCAGAAATCTTACTCTCATATTCTATTTTCCCCCTCTTAATTAATCCCTTTGTTCTCCTTTGCTGAATACTAAACTGCTCCCAATCCTCAGGTTTGCTGCTTTTTCTGCCCAATTTATATGTCCTCTCCTTGGATCTTATGCTATCTCTAATTTCCCTTGTTAGCCACGGTTGAGTCACCTTTTTTGTTTTATTTTTATGCCAAACAGGGATGAACAAATTGTGTAGTTCATCCATGTGATCTTTAAATGTTTGCCATTGCCTATCCACCATCAACCCTTTCAGTAACGTTACCCAATCCATCCTAGCCAACTCGCACCTCATACCATCGTAGTTTCCTTCATTTAAATTCAGGACCCTAGCCTCTGAGTCAAATACGTCACTCTCCATCTTAATGAAGAATTCTATCATATTATAATCGCTCCTCCCCAAGGAGCCTCGCACAACAAGATTTCTAATTAATCCTTTCTCATTACATAATACCCAGTCTAAGATGGCCTGATCTCTAGTTGGTTCCTCGACATATTGGTCCAGGAAACCATTCCGTATACACTAGGAATTCCTCCTCCACAGTATTGTTACTAATTTGGTTAGCCCAATCTATATGTAGATTAAAGTCACCCATGATAACTGCTGTGCCCTTATTGCACGCATCTCTAATTTCCTGTTTAACGCAATCCCCAACCTCAGCATTACTGTTTAGGGGTCTGTATACAACTCCCACTAACGTTTTCCGCCTCTTGGTATTTCTCAGCACTACCCATACAAATTCCACATCATAAGAGCTAATATCCTTCCTTACTATTGTGTTAATCTCCTCTTTAACCAGCAATGCTACCCCACCTCCTTTTCCTTTTTGCCTGTCTTTCCTGAATATTGTATACCCCTTGATGTTGAATTCCTAGCCCTGGTCACCCTGGAGCCATGTCTCCATAATCCCAATCAAATCATATCCGTTTACATCTATTTGCGTAGCTAATTCATCCACCTTATTACAAATGCTCCTCGCATTAAGACACAAGGCCTTCAGGCTTGTTTTTTTAACACTCTTAGACCTTTTAGAATTATTATTTACTGTGTCCATGTTTGATTTACACCCTTGATTTCTCTGCCTGCCACTTTTGCTTTTCTCCTTCCTGTCTTTTGCTTCTATCCTTGCTTCCCTTTCCTCTATCTCCCTGCACAGGTTCCCAGCCCCCTGCCATTTTAGTTTAAACCCTCCCCAACAGCACTAGCAAACATTCCCCCTAGGACATCGGTCCCGGTCCTGCCCAGGTGCAAACTGTTCAGTTTGTACTGGTCCCACCTCCCCCAGAACCAGTTCCAATGTCCCAGGAATTTGAATCCCTCCCCCTTGCACTATTCCTCTAGCCACGTACTCATCAGAAATATCCTTCTATTTCTACTCTGACTAACATGTGGCACTGGTAACAATCCTGAGATTACTACCTTTGAGGTCCTATTTTTTAATTTACCTCCTAACTCCCTATATTCAGCTTTTAGGACCTCATCCTGTTTTTTACCTATATTGTTGGTACCTATATGCACCACGACAACTGGCTGTTCACCCTCCCCCTCCAGAGTGCCCTGCAGCCACTCCGAGACATCCTTGACCCTTGCACCAGGGAGGCAACATACCATGCTGGAGTCTCGTTTGCGGCCGCAGAAACGCCTATCTATTCCCCTTACAATAGAATCACTATAGCTCTCCCATTCTTTTTCCTCCCATCCTGTGTAGCAGAACCACCCCTGGTGCCAGGAAGTTGGCTGCTGCTGCCTTCCCCCGATAAGCCATCCTCCCCAACAATATCCAAAGCGGTATATCTGTTTGAGAGGGGGATGGCCACAGGGGACCCCTGCACTACCTGCCTGTGCCTACTACTCTGCCTGGTGGTCTCCCATTTCCTTCCTGCCTGTGCAGCCTTTACCTGCGGTGTGACCAACTCATTAAATATATCAAAACATAGATATAAGATATTTCCACTTGCGGGCAAGATCAGAACTAGGTGCCATTAATATAAGACAGTCGTTAATAAATCCAATTGGGAATTCAGGAGAAACATCTTAACTCACGACCACAGGAACGGTTGAGGTGAATAGCATAGATGCAATTAAGGGGAAGCTAGATAAACACATGAGGGAGAAAGGAATAGAAGGATATGTTGTTGGGTTAGATGAAGAAGGGTGGCAGGAGGCTCATGTGGAGCATAAACACCAGCATAGAGCTGTTGGGCCAAATGCTGGAATTAATTTGTAATATTTTATAAAAATTAAAAGGCTACAAAATGCTGGAAATCTGAAATAAACAGAAAATGCTGGAAATACACAACGGGTGCGATCTTGCCAGCCCTGGGGAGGCGGGTTTGGAGGCGGGACTGCCGGGAAAATGGCAGAATCTGGGGGCGGGTCCCCATCCTGCCCCCAACCCGCCTCTGTGCCATCTTCCCAGGAGGCGGGTAGCCGACCCGCGCCGGGTCCCTTTTCCTTAAAGGCGGGAAGGGGATTACAGCCATTAACTGCCTGTTAACAGGTAATTAACAGGCAGATAAGAGGATTATATCAATTTTACCCACACAAGTGCGGGCTTCCCGAAGGCTGCGAACCCCGCCAGGGTCACCGAGGCGAGCAGTGGGTCTGCAGGGGTCAAAGGGGTGCAAAAGTGCACTGTGAAGGTAAGTGATGGGTGCAAGTGTGGAGAGGTAAGTATGTGAGGTGAGTGAAAAGTGATAGAAAATGTTTACTTACCTTTGTTTCTTCCTGCAGGCTTCAAACGTTGGGGATGCGGAGAGTCTCGCATCTGACCGGCAGAGATGACAGATGGCTGCTGCATTCTCCAATGCAACAACCATCTAATTTCTGCTCACAAAAGCGGTTTGATGAGTCTTGAATACAAGAACTCATCAAACTACAGAGAATGTCAGTGTTTGACAGCTTCACAGAGCTGTCAAACAATGACAATTAATCTGTCAAACATGAAACGTCATACGCTGACGTTCTCTGTAACCGGCTTCCCCTTAATTGGCCTGCTAAGCCCGCTGGGCGGGCTTAACAAGGTCAATCAAAGGAAAATAGCGTGGGTTGGCCAGAAGTCGATGGAGGCGGGACTAAAACCTGACAAGTGGGAGTCCCGCCTCCAAAAGCTCCCCATTAGCAAAATCCAGCCCAACAAGTTGGTTAGCAGTTGGGTTAAGCTTTGGTTGTAGACCTGTTCTGACCTGTCTTTTAATAAACGAATTCAATATTTGTCATATTTTGCTGCCAGTTTTTAATGGATCTCCCAAGGCAATGCTCATGGTGAAATGGGTAAAGAAAAATTGAAAACTCTTTGAAAATAAATATTGTTTTTCTTGTATCTCTCTATCCCACTCCCCCGCCCTTTCCCGTAGCCCTCCATTTTTTTTCCTTCAGGTACTTATCCAATTCCCTTTTGAAAGCCACAACTGAGTCTACCTCCACCACCCTTTCAAGCAGAGTATTCTAGAATCTAACCACTCGCTGTGTAAAAAAGTTTTTCCTCATATCGCCTTTGGTTCTTTTGTCAATCACCTTAAATCTGTCTCCTCTGGTTCTTGACCCTCACGCCAATGGGAACAGTTTCTCTCTATCTTCTCTGTCTAGACCCCGCATGATTTTGAACACCGCTATCAAATCTCCTCGCAACCTTTTCTGCTCTAAGGAGACCAACCCCAGCTTCTCTATCCACATAACTGAAGTCCCTCATCCCTGGAATCATTCTCGTAAATCTTTTTTGCACCCTCTCTAAGGCCTTCACATCCTTCCTAAAGTGCAGTGCCCAGAATTGGACACAATACTCCAGTTGAGGCCGAACCAGTGTTTTATAAAGGTTCATCATAATTTCCTTGCTTTTGTACTCTGTGGCTGGAATTTTGCCGGTGCTCAGCAGATGGGATGGGTGACAGATCAGCTGATAAATGTAAAATGATTGACAGTGGGTCAGGAACCCGCTGTCAAAACGCGCACACTAGACTTTTGCAAGGGTGGGGGAGGCAATTAAAATCATTAGTGGCTTGTTTATAGCCACTTATCAATGGTTCTTTCCCAGCTTTTTGAATTTGCCAGGTTGCCCAATGGTTTCCCGCTGTGCCAAGACCTCATCTGTGAAGCTGAGGCAGGAGGCCACTTGTTATTGTTTCAGCTGATGAGTTGACAGCTTCAAATGTCAAGTCAAAGCTCCCAGCTAATTGAGACACGTTCCCTTAGCCACTAGCTTCTCTAAACTGCATTTCCACTACAGATTCAGGATGCTGCAAGTCTTTGCACAAGTCTCCATCCAGTCTGACCTCATTACCTCTCCCACCATTGACAGATCACTTCTGTCATCTCTACTTCACCTGCCATCTGTTCCATCAACATGGGTGCCCTTGAAACTCTCTCACCTTGGTCCTCAGAATCCCACCATGATCAGCCCCAACACCAGCAGCACCAACAACAACACCAATCTTCTCTGCAATCACCTGATGCTGCACAGGACAGAGGGCCTCAGCACCCATCCACATTGCTGCCCGGGAGGCCAGAGATGGCCTCACCATGGCCAGATTTACTTCACTTGATGCTGTACACCTTGGCTGCCACATGATGCGCCAGGTTGGCACCACCCCACACCGATAACAGAGGGACAGGATGGTGGGGGGAAAAAGGATGGCGTGGGGAGGGGCAGGGGGATGGGGGGGCAGGGGAGAGGAGAGGGGACGGGGGAGAGGGAAGGGGAGAGGGAAGGGGTGGAGGGGGAGAGGGACGGGGCAGGGGGAGAGTGACAGGGGACGGGGGAAAGAGGGAAGGGGAGGAAGAGGGGGGAGGGAAGGAGGGGGAGGGAAAGGGGAAGGGGAAGAGGGGAGGGAAGGAGGGAGAGGGAAGGGGAAGAGGGGGGGAGGGGGGAAGAGGGGAGGGGGAAAGAGGGGAGGGAAAGGGAGAGGGATGGGGGCAAAGGGGAGGGGGGATGGGGAAAGAGGGGAGGTGGGGTGGAGGGAAATGGGATGGGGAGAGGGAGCGGGGAGTGGGACGGGGTGGGGAGAGGGACGGGGGCGGAAGTGATGGGGAGGGAGAGGAGGGGGAAAGAGGGGAGGAGGCAGAAAGAGGGTCTGAGGGGAAGGAGGAGGAGAGGGACGAGGGGAGAAAGAGGGCAGTGGGAGGGAAAGAGGGGTAGGAGGTGTTAAAGGGAGGGAAAGAGGGGTGGCCAGCAGAAGAGAGGCAGGCAATCGGGCCGAACGACCTCCCTCGACCGCCTGCTGCCTGGACCAGTTAATGACCACTTTGGCCAGGCCCAGTAGCAGTCCCACGAGGAGGTCCCCCAACCTGCCAGCTCCCCCTCCGCACCGGGTAACCAAAGAGCAGGAGCGTGGGACTGAAGTGCAGCCAAAAATCGAGGAGCAGCCCCTTCGAATAATGGAAGAGGGGCTGCAGCCTCTCACACTCCATGTACACGTGGAACACAGACTCCTTTGCAGGTGTATTTTTTTTTTGGTGCACACAAAAAACAAATAAACTGTAACTTAACTTAAAACATTAAAGGAAACTTAATAAATTAAATTAAAATTTGGTTTCCGGGGAGTAATGATGCACTCCAATCCCCACGGCACCCAGCGGTCGAGGAAGGCCTCGAGCATGCCGGTGGACACCGCATGCTCCATCTCCAGGGCCACCCGGGTGCGAATGTGGCCGCAGAAGAGAAGCAGGCAGTCGGGCCTGTTAGATCCGTGATTCTGAGAGTATGATGTTTTTCAATAACCACACGGATGCTGTAACTTAACAATCAACAGGTATTTACTGGAGTAGGGTAGTCTCAAGACTGGGGTACAGAGGCATGCTCAAGGCTTATATACAGGTGTGGTCACTGCCAGTACTACAGTATACAGGAGCTGTAAAAGTAGTTCTCTCTTAAAGGTACATAACACTACAGGGCGGAACGACCCCCTCGACTGCCCGCTGGCCTGGGACCAATTTTGGCCAGGTCCAGTAGCAGTCCCACGAGGAGGTCCCCCGATCTGCCCGCTCCCCTCCGCACCGGGTGACCAAAGAGCAGGAACGTGGGACTGAAGTGCAGCCAAAAATCGAGGAGCAGCCCCTCCGAATAGTGGAAGAGGGGCTGCAGCCTCTCACACTCCATGTACATGTGGAACATCTTTTTGATGGGGTGTTTAAACAAATTGACTGTAAATTAATAAAACTTTAACTAAAACTTAACAAATCAAATTAAAATTTTGTTGTCCGAATTGATAATGCACTCCAGTCCCCGCGGCGCCCACCGGTCGCGGAATGCCACAAGCGTGCCGGCGGACACCGCATGCTCCATCTCCAGGGGCCACCCGGGCGCGAACATGGCCGCGGAAGAGAGGCAGGCAATCGGGCCGAATGGCCCCCTCGATCGCCTGCTGCCCTGGACCAATTGATGGCTTTTTTGGCCAGGCCCAGGAGCAGTCCCATGAGGAGGTCCCCCACGATCTGCCCGCTCCCCTCCGCACCGGGTGACCAAAGATCAGGAGCGTGGGACTGAAGTGCAGCCAAAAATCGAGGAGCAGACCCTTGGAATAATGGAAGAGGGGCTGCAGCCTCTCACACTCCATGTACACGTGGAACACGGACTCCTTTGCAGGGTGTACTCTTTTGATTTGGGTACTTTAAACAAATTTGACTGTAAATTAACAAACTTCAAATGAAACTTAAACAAATCAAATTCTCGAGGAACAGCACCTCATCTTCCGATTAGGCACTCTGCAGCCTTCCGGACTCAATATCGAGTTCAACAATTTCAGATCATAACCTCGGCCCCTATTTCATTTTTTCTTGTAATTTTTCCACTCCTTTCCCCCCCCCCCCTTTCCTTTTGTTCGTCGCTCTCACACCTGGCAGCTATCCCTTGCCCTGCCAGTACACTTTACACCTAATCTCCGCCTATTACCATCTCGTCTAGCTTCTAACACCTTTTATTGTCTCTTTTTACTTTCTTTTGTTTCTTTTATTCTTTTGTCCGATCGCAGCCCTGCCTCCGATCTATCTTTCTTTCCAGTTTTGAAGAAGGGTTCGACCCGAAACGTCAACTCAAATCTCTGTCCACGGATGTTGCCTGACCTGCTGAGTTTTTCCAGCATTTTCTGTTGTTATTTCGGATTTCCAACATCCGCAGTATTTTGCTATCGTATCAAATTAAAATTGTGTTGTCCGGGTTGATGATGCACTCCAGTCCCCGCGGCGCCCACCGGTCGCGGAAATACTCAAGCGTGCCAGCGGACACCGCGTGCTCCATCTCCAGGGCCACCCGGGTGCGAACGTGGACGCGGAAGAGAGGCAGGCAATCTGGCTGAACGACCGCCCGCTGCCTGGACCAATTAATGGCTTTTTTAACCAGGCCCAGGAGCAGTCCTACGAGGAGGTCCTCCAACCTGTCCGCTCCCCTCCGCACCGGGTGACCAAAGAGCAGGAGCGTGGGACTGAAGTGCAGCCAAAAATCGAGGATCAGCCCCTTGGAATAATGGAAGAGGGGCTGCAGCCTCTTTCACTCCATGGAACACGGACTCCTTTGTTTTATTTGTTTAAGGGTTTTTTTGGGGGTTAAAAAAAAGAGGACGGACTCCTTTACAGGTGTATTGCTGAGACTGTGACGTGCATTGATTAGCGGCGCTGGGTAACCTCCGGCGTCACCTGATTGGCCCGTCCCAACGGCTCCCCGCCATTGGCTGAGCGAAGGGCAGGAGTTTGACGATGCAGGCACGCAGGCGCAGAGCAGCCTTCGCACGGGCAGCATGGAGTCGCTGGTGTCCGAGTTGTACACAGTTCAGGCGGTGAAGTTCGGCAGCTTCGTGCTGAAAAGTGGGATATCGTCGCCCATCTACTTCGATCTGAGGGTCATTGTGTCCTATCCGACTCTAATGAACCAGGTACCATTTCCAGCCCACGCCATTTGTTTGCGGTCGCTTAGGCCCCAAGCCGCCTCCTCTGAGTGGAGTTAAGACCATTTAAATGGCGGTTGACTGGGTCCGCTCTGCCGGCAGGATCACGACCGATTGACGGGCATTTCCCGCTCCCAGCAGTGCAGCTCTCTCTCTCTCCCTCTTACTTGGGATCTGCGGTACTGTAGATTCCTGAGACAGGTCCTGACTGAAGGGGGGCAGCATTGTTGCTGGGAGAAGGAGCTGCATGCCAATCCTATGCACTCCTGCTGAGAATGTTTGTACAACTGCCTGAGATCTCTTTAAATTCCCACAAATCCACCGGCTGACCAGCTATTTCTACTGGTGGGGTTTTTCCAGAAGTGAACACTTTTTTTACAAGAATAGTACTCGCCTCTCAGCTGTGGCTCCATACCTGGCGTGGGAGCAGGAGGATAGCTCAGCTTGGAGCAGCTGACTGACCCAGGCTCACGAGGGCTGAGGCCAACGTTCAGTACCCTTGACCCTACCCGGCATATGGTAGTGTCACTGACATCCCTTCCCACCATATCCCAAACACGGTGTGGCAACCTTTAACTTACCTACTGACATGAGTCCTGATTCTGCCGATTCTACCCACTACCAAGTCTCAGCCTGCTCCTACTGCCTCACCACCCATAGTTAGAGAGAAATAAAAACAGAAGAATAAGAAAGGGAGAAATGAAAAGTAAAAGAGATGGGGAGGGGAAGTAGTGAAGGGAGAGACACAGTGAAGGCAGAAATAGAGACATGCATACATCAGGCATGAAGTGAGAGCAGAGAGAGATTGAAGTGAATTTTAGAATATAATAGAAATTTACGGCACAGGAGGCCATTCGGCCCATTGTGTTGGTGCCGGCCAAAAAAGCGCTATCCAGCCTAATCCCACTTTTCAGCTCTTGGTCCATATCCTTGTAGGTTACGACACTTCAAGTGTATATCTGACTACTTTGTAAATGCGGTGATGGTTTCTGCCTCTAGCACCCTTTCAAGCAGTGAGTTCCAGGCCCACACCACCCTCTGGGTGAAAAAAGTTCTCAACTCTCTAATCCTTCTACCAATTACTTTAAATCTATGCCCCCCTAGTTATTAGAGTCATAGAGTTATACAGCACAGAAAGAGGCCCTTTGGCCCATCGCGTCTGCGCCGGCCATCAAGCCCTGTCTAATCTAATCCCATTTTCCAGCATTTGGTCCGTAGCCTTGTATGCTATGGCATTTCAAGTGCTCATCCAAATGCTTCTTTAATGTTGTGAGGGTTCCTGCCTCTACCACCCTTTCAGGCAGTGAGTTCCAGATTCCAACCACCCTCTGGGTGAAAAAGTTTTTCCTCAAATCCCCTCTAAACCTCCTGCCCCTTACCTTGAATCTGTGCCCCCTTGTTATTGACCCCTCTACTAAGGGGAAAAGTTCCTTTCTATCCACCCTATCTATGCCCCTCATAATTTTGTATACTTCCATCAGGTCCCCCCTCAGCCTTCTCTGCTCCAAGGAAAACAACCCCAGCCTGTCCAGTCTTCATAGCTGAAGCGCTCCAGCCCAGGTAACATCCTGGTAAATCTCCTCTGCACCCTCTCCAAAGCAATCACATCCTTCCTATAGTGTGGCGACCAGAACTGCACACAGTACTCCAGCTGTGGCCTTTTTGTACAGCTCCATCATAACCTCCCTCCTCTTATATTCTATGCCTTGGCTAATGAAGGCAAGTATCCCATATGCCTTTTTAACCACCTTATCCACCTGTTCTGCTGCCTTCAGGGATCTATGTACATGCACACCAAGGTCCCTCTGATCCTCTGTCTTTCCTAGGGTCTTACCATTCATTGTGTATTCCCTTGCCTTGTTAGTCCGTCCAAAATGCATCACCTCACACTTTTCAGGGTTAAATTCCATTTGCCGCTGTTCCGCCCATCTGACCAACCCATCTATATCGTCCTGTAGCCTGAGGCTTCCCTCCTCGCTATTTACCACCCCACCAATTTTCGTGTCATCTGCGAATTTACTGATCATACCTTTTTATATTCACATCCAAATCATTAATGTAGACCACAAACAGCAAGGGACCCAGCACCGAGCCCTGCGGTACCCCACTGGACACAGGCTTCCAGTCACAAAAACAACCTTCCACCATCACCCTCTGCTTTCTGCCACTAAGCCAGTTTTGGATCCAATGTGCCAAGGCACCCTGGATCCCATGGGCTCTTACCTTCCTGACCAGTCTCCTATGCGGGATTTTATCAAAAGCCTTACTGAAATCCATGTAAACCACATCCACTGCACTACCCTCATCCACACACCTAGTCACCCCCTCGCAAAATTCAATCAAATTGGTCAGACATGATCTTCCCTTGACAAAGCCATGCTGGCTATCCCTAATTAATCCTTGCCTCTCCAAGTGGAGACTAATTCTGTCCCTCAGAAATTTTTCCAATAATTTCCCTACCACTGATGTTAGGCTCACTGGCCTGTAATTCCCTGGTTTATCCCTACTACCCTTCTTGAATAATGGTACTACGTTAGCTGTTCTCCAGTCCTGTGGCACATCCCCTGTGGCCAGAGAGGTTCTGAAAATTTGTGTCAGAGCCCCTGCAATCTCCTCCTTTGCCTCACATAGTAGCCTGGGATACATCTCGTCCGGGCCTGGGGATTTGACATCTCTGCTAAGGGAAATAGGTCTTTCCTATCCACTGTATCTAGGCCCGTCATAATTTTACACACCTCAATTAAATCTCCCCATAACCACCTCTATTCCAAAGAAAACAACCCCAGCCTATCCAATCTTTCCTCATAGCTAAAATTCTCCAGTCCTGGCAATATCCTTGTAAATCCCCCCTGTACCCTCTCCAGTGCAATCACATCTTTCCTGTAATGTGGTGACCAGAACTGTATGCAATACTCTAGCTGTGGCCTAACTAGTGTGTATTACAGTTCTAGCATAACCTTGCTCTTGTATTCTATGCCTTGGCTTATAAAGGAAAGTATCCCATATGCCTTCTTAACCACCTTATCTACCTGTCCTGCTACATTCAGGGATCTGTGGACATGCACTCCAAGGTCCCTCTGTTCCTCTACACTTCAGTATCCTGCCATTTATTGTGTAATCCCTTGCCTTGTTTGCTGCCCCCATGCATTACATCACACTTCTCCAGACTGAATTCCATTTGCCACTTTTCTGACCACTTGACCAGTCCATTGATATCTTATAGAGTCATAGAGTTATACAGCACAGAAAGCGGCCCATCGTGTCCGCGCCAGCCATCAAGCCCTGTCTATTCTAATCCCATTTTCCAGCACTTGCTCCGTAGCCTTGTATGCTATGGTGTTTCAAGTGCTCATCTAAATGCTTCTTGAATGTTGTGAGGGTTCCTGCCTCGACCACCCCTTACCTTACCTGAAACTCTGCTCCCTGGTTATTGACCCCTCTACTAAGGGGAAAAGTTCCTTTCTATCTACCCTATCTATGCCTTTCATAATTTTGTACACCTCAATCAGGTCCCCCCTCAGCCTTCTCTGCTCTGAGGAAAACAACCCCAGCCTGTCCAGTCTCTCTTCATAGCTTCAGTCCAGGTATCATCCTAGTGAATCTCCTCTGCACCCTCTCCAATGCAATCACATCCTTCCTATAGTGTGGCGACCAGAACTGCACACAATATTCCAGCTGTGGCCTAACGTTTTGTACAGCTCCATCATAAACTCCCTGCTCTTAATATTCTATGCCTCGGCTAATGAAGGCAAGTATCCCATATGCCTTTTTAACCACATTATCTACTTGTCCTGCTGCCTTCAGGGATCTATGTACATGCACACCAAGGTCCCTTTGTCCTTCCTAGGGTTCTACCATTCATTGTGTATTCCCTTGCCTTGTTAATCCTCCCAAAATGCATCACCTCACACTTTTCAGGGTTAAATTCCATTTGCCACTGTTCTGCCCATCTAACCATCCCGTCTATATCGTCCTGTAGCCTGAGGCATCCCTCCTCGCTATTTACCACTCCACCAATTTTCGTGTCATCTGCGAACTTTCTGCTGATGCCTCCTACATTCATATCTAAATCATTAATGTACACTACAAACAGCAAAGGACCCAGCACTGATCCCTGCGGTACACCACTGGACACAGGCGTCCAGTCACAAAAACAACCTTCGACCATCACCCTCTGCCTCCTGCCACTAAGCCAATTTTGGATCCAATGTGCCAAATTGCCCTGGATTCCATGGGCTCTTACCTTCTTGACCAGTCTCCCATGTGGGACTTTGTCAAAAGCCTTACTGAAGTCCATGTAGACTACATCAACTGCACTACCCTCATCCACACACCTGGTCACCCCCTCTCAAAATTCAATCAAATTGGTCAGACATGATCTCCCCCTGACAAAGCCATGTTTACTATCCTTGATTAATCCTTGCCTCTCCAAGTGGAGACTTTTTTTCCAATAATTTCCCTACCGCTGATGTTAGGCTCACTGACCTGTAATTCGCTGGTTTATCCCTACTACCCTTCTTGAATAATGGTACTATGTTAGCTGTCCTCCAGTCCTCTGGCACCGCCCCTGTGGCCAGAGAGGATCTGAAAATTTGTGCCAGAGCCCCTGCAATCTCCTCCCTTGCCTCACACAGCAGCCTGGGATACATCTCGTCGGGGCCTGGGGATTTATCCACTTTTAAGCCCGCTAAAACCGCTAGTGCCTCCTCCCTCTCAATACTAATTTGTTCAAGTACATCACAATACCCCTGCCTGATTTCTATGCCTACATCGTCCTTCTCCATAGTGAACACAGATGCAAAATATTCATTTAAAACCTCACCTACATCTTCCGGCTCTACACACAGGTTGCTGCTTTGGTCCCTAATAGGCCCTACTCTTTCCCTGGTTATCCTCTTGCCCTTAATATACTTATAAAACACCTAGGGATTTTCCTTTTATTTTGCCCGCCAGTGTTTTTTCATGCCCCCTCTTCGCTCTCCTAATTTCTTTTTTTAAGTACCCCCCTGCACTTTCTATACTCCTCTAGGACTTCCACTGTTTTTAGTCCTTTGTATCTGCCAAAAGCCTCCCTTTTTTTCCTAATCCATTCTTGTATATCCCTTGACATCCAGGGTTCCCTGGGCTTGTTGGTCCCACCCTTGACCTTTACAGGAACATGTTGGCGTTCTACTCTCTCTCTATTTCCCTTCTGAAACACTCCCACTGCTCTGATGTAGATTTTCCTACAAATCGCTGTTCCCAGTCCACTTTGGCCAGATCCTGCCTAATCATATTAAAATTGGCCTTCCCCCAATTTAGAACCTTTATTTCCGGTCCATCTTTGTCCTTTTCCATGACTACCTTAAGTTTCACCGAGCTATGGTCACTGTCACCAAAATGCTCTTCTACTGACACTTCTACCACCTGCCCGGCTACATTCCCCAGAAGTAGGTCCAGTACCGCCCCCTCTCTATTAGGATTTTCTACACGCTGGCTCAGAAAGCTCTCCTGGATGCACTTTAAGGATTCTGCACCCTCTAAGCCTTCACACTATGACTATCCCAGTTAATATTGGGGAAGTTGAAATCCCTTACTATTATTCCCCTATTATTTCTACACTTCTGAGATTTGCTTACATATCTGTTCCTCTATCTCCCCCTGACTGTTTGGGGGCCTATAGTGCACTCCCAGCAAAGTGCTTGCCCCCTTTTTGTTTTTAAGTTCTACCCATATGGCCTCATTAGAGGAACCTGCTAAGATATCTTGATTAATATTGCGATACCCCCTCCTCTTTTACACCCCTCGCTGTCTCGACTGAAGATTCTGTACCCCGGAATATTGAGCTGCCAGTCCTGCCCCTCCCTCAACCATGTCTCTGTGATAGCAACAATATCATACTCCCATGTGTTCATCAACACCTTCAATTCATCTGCCTTACTCGCAAGACTCCTTGCATTAAAATAAATGCTATCCAACCTTGCCATACTCCCTTGTGCCGTTACATATTTGCTCTGCCTTCCAGGCTGACTTGTTTTTTTCCCTCTATATTTGGCTGTGCATCACCCCCTACTATAGCTCCACTCCGTATCCCATCCCCCTGCCAAGTTAGTTTAAACCTCCCCCAACAGCACTAGCAAACCTCCCCGCAAGGATGTTGGTCCGGTTCCGGTTCAGGTGCAACCCGTCCGACTTGTACAGGTCCCACCTTCCCCAGAAGCAGACCCAGTGATCCAGGAAACTAAAGCCCTCCCTCCTGCACCAACTCTTTAGCCACGCATTCATCTGCTCTATCCTCCTATTCCTATACTCACTAGCACGTGGCACCAGGAGTAATCCAGAGATTACAACCTTTTGCGGTCCTGCTTTTTAATCTGCTACCTAGCTCCCTAAGTTCTTGTTGCAGGACCTCATCGCTCTGTCTACCCATGTCGTTGATACCAATGTGAACCATGACCTCTTGACTGTTCGCCCTCCCCCTTCAGAATGCCCTGCAGCCATTCAGTGACATCCTTGACCCTGGCACCAGGGAGGCAACATACCATCCTGGAGTCACGTCTGTGGCCACAGAAACGCCTATCTGTTCCCCTTACAATAGAATCCCCTATCACTGTTGCGCTCCCACTCTTTTTCCTCCCTTGTAGTTTACAGCTTTCTTCCTCACTATCAACCACATGGCCAATTTTTGTATCCTCTGCAAATTTCCTAATCATGCCCCCTACATTTAAGTCTTAAACCATTGATGTATACCACAAAAAGCAAGGGACCTAGTCAATGTTCCCGCTTTATTTGCGGTGGGGGGGGGGTGTGGAAAGAAGGTGTGCAGTTTTGCGCATGCACGAAATTTAGCATTGAAAAAGCCGGCCCTGGGCTTCGCGGGACTGGCAGAGAGGCCACGCAGCTTCTAGGGAACGTTGGACCTAGTACTGAGCCCTGCGGGGTTCCGCAGCTAGTGAATGGGCCACTTTTGATAAAGGTAGCACTTGCATTATAACTTTAGAGCGGATGAGAAACTATATTGTTTTGCCATGAAGCAAAAGTTATATTGTAAATGCACCCTAAATTACTTCCTCATTGAGGGTGAGGAAGTAATTGTTTGTGTTCCATATAGTAATTGACTAGTTAAGTTTAGTGCTTCATATGACATAAAGCTTTGGTAATTAAATTGTTTTGTGTTTGAATCTTACAGTGGAATATTTCTTTCATGTTAATAACAGTGCAATATAAAGCAAAACATTTAATGTTTATTCCTAATGCATTACTTGCTATGAGTGGTCATATGACAGAAGGAAGAGTAAGTAATTGAGGGTGCATTTACAATATAACGTGCATCATGGCCAAACAGTGTTGTTTTTCATCCACTCTAAAATTATAATGTAAGTGCAACCTTTATCAAAAGTTGGTCAATCGCTAGTTGCATCAAATGTTGGACACCCCGATCTAAAAGATCTAAATGCTCTGAATCTGGTAACATTATCAGTAATTAATAGACCTGCATCCTATTTTGGTATTGTCTATAAACTTGCCTATTTTGCTTGCAATAATCATTAAGATATATACTTATCTAAATTCTGGTTGTGTGGTCCTCTTATATGGCTGCTTACTTTAGTACTTGCAGTTACCAAATGAACTGTCTTTTCTTGCAGGTTTCCGGTCTCTTGTGGCAAACTGCAAACAATGCTGGAATCAAATGCAATTCTGTTTGTGGGGTTCCCTACACTGCTTTACCTCTTGCAACCGTTATCTGTTCTTCCAATGGAATCCCCATGCTTATTCGTCGAAAGGAGGCAAAGGATTATGGTAAATTCACAATATAGTACATTTGGTGCTACCTTTTACCCTGGTCAATGTTGAAGTTTAACAGTGCTGAAATTGTTTGTTTGTGTTCCATGTAGTAATTGACTACTTAAAAGTTTAGTGTCATCCAGGTCTTGCTGCAGGCGGGCACGGACTGCTTCATTATCTGATGGGTTGCGAACAGAACTGAACACTGCAATCATCAGCAAACATCCCCACTTCTGACCCTCTGATGGAGGGTAGGTCATTGATGAAGCAGCTGAAGATGGTTGGGCCTAGGTCACTGCCCTGAGGAACTCCTGCAGCGATACCCTGGGGCTGAGATAATTGGCCTCCAATATCCACAACCATCTTCCTTTGTGCTAGGTATGACTCCAGCCAGTGGAGAGTTTTTTCCCCTGATTCCCATTGACTTCATGTCTCTCTTGATCTCTGCCATGCCTATGTAATCCGAATTCCCTCGGTGTCCATTCATTTGTGCATTTTGGCTGCCACTCACAACCTGAGCCTGTTACTTTCTATTTGCCTTTCTTTCCTCTTGGGGCCCTTTCCTGTTACTTTGTCATGGCACCATTAATTTCTCCCCTCTCAGATACTTTGGATTTCTTTCACCTGCGGCCCCCCTCCCCCACCCCACATCACCCCCAACCCATCACTGCTCCTCTGCCCTCCTACTGCCATTCCAGACTTGGATTCCCTGCTGTACCTCGCTCAGAATTCTGAAAAAGTCTCAAGGAACTTGTTGCACCTCCTCTCTCTCCAACTTTCCTGTCCAACGCACTATCTAGGTAAGTGTGGGAGCTAGTAGGCTTGTAATAAATATCTATTAAGCCGACTGCCAAAAGTGAGGAGGGAGGAGTCGGAGGTGGATCATGTAAATGTGTGGGATAGGAAAATAAAAACATTTCATCTCACAGTAGAAAGGCCAGTTATTTTTAATGAAATTAAGGAAACTACTCAATTTGATCTTTTGATCAAAGATAATCTGATCTTTGTGTAAGTGAAATAAGTTATTCAAACTGATGCAGAAAGATTGAGGAATCCTAGGATGCCACCAACTTTTTGAAAAGAGTAGGATAAATCAAGAAAATGATGAATGCCACCAAGTTTGATTTTTAAAAACCTGTAGATGAGTACATGTGCTGTTTGGGTGTATTCCACGGAGCTAGGCGGGCCTTATATAAAGTTTAAATGAATGTTCCCATTAATTTGCATACAACTCAATCCATAGTACTGACAGTCCTTGGAGTCCTGATTTACAGTTTTTCTGCCAGCGAGGCAACAAAGCTAAATGGTCTGTTCCAAACCTCCAGGCTCACAAAATAGAATCAAGGCAAATGACAAGTAAGGCCTCTGTGGTCAGATAGAAATGGAACTGTCTGGACTTTGTGGGCTGGATTTCTGACACTCAGGAGCTGCACCTGGTCCGTGATTGGTAGCTAGAACATCAACGGGTTATGCCATCAAAGATAAGAAGTGTTTGTTGCACTTGAAAGATGCGTAAAGAAATTGTGAATTTGAAGAATTGAAATTTGTCTGTAAACAGCAGCCAACATTGATTACTAAGGAGAAGATTCTACCTGGTCAGCCTTCATTTCTCTGAGGAAATGACAAATGCATGTGGAAAGTGATATAAAAGGCATTTGACCAAGTCATGCATGAAAGGCTATTAGTGAAACGCAACATGTGGGAATTCAAGGTAAATCATGAGAATGGATTAAAAAACTGACTCAAAGGTAGAAAAAGGACACTTGTTCGAGGCAGTATGTTGGGGTGGCAGGTGTTCCAATGATTGGTGTTGGGGCCCCAACACCAGTGTTCCCTGTGAGCTGCACTATGTTCTGTGTGGCCTGCTTCTTTCAATGTGCGGTCCCTTTAACTTTCTGTGCATGTGCTGTATTTCTGTATGCGCTTGGAAAACAGTGACCGGATCAGACAAAGTCAACATGGATTTACAAAAGGTAAATCATGCTTGACTAATCTGGTAGAATAGGTAAAGGAGAACCAGTGGATGTGGTGTATTTGGACTTTCAGAAGGCTTTTGATAAGGTCCTGCATAAGAGAATAGCGTGTAAAGATAAGCACATGGGATTGGGGGTAAGATACTGACCTTGGATAGAGAACTGGTTGGCAGACAGGAAGCAAAGAGTTGGAATAAACGGGTCTTTTTCCGAGTGGCAGGCAGTGACTAGTGGGGTACCGCAGGGATCGGTGCTAGGACCCCAGCTGTTCACAATATATATTAATGATCTAGATGAGGGAACTAGATGTAATATCTCCAAGTTTGCAGACGACACAAAGCTGGGTGGGCGTGTGTGCTGTGAGGAGGATGCAGAGAAACGCCAGTATGATTTGGACCGGTTGGGTGATTGGGCAGATGCATGGCAGGTGCAGTATAATGTGGATAAATGCGAGGTTATCCACTTTGGTGGCAAAAACAGGAAGGCAGATTATTATCTGAACAGCAATAGATTGGGAGAAGGGGAAGTGCAATGAGACCTGGGTGTCCTTGTGCACCAGTCGCCGAAGGTAAGCATGCAGGTACAGCAGGCGGTTAAGAAGGCCTTCATAGCAAGAGGATTCGAGTACAGGAGCAAGGATGTCTTGCTGCAGTTGTACAGGGCCTTGGTGAGACCACACCTTTGAGTATTGTGTGCAGTTTTGGTCACCTTATCTGAGGAAGGATGTTCTTGCCATGGAGGGAGTGCAGCGAAGATTCACCAGACTGATATCTGGGATGGCAGGAATGACTTATGAGGAGAGATTGGGCTTGTATTCGCTAGAGTTTAGAAGAATGAGAGGGGATCTAATTGAAACTTATAAAATTCTAGCAGGACTAGATGCAGGAAGGATGTTCCCAATGGTGGGGGAGTCCAGAACCAGGGGTCACAGTCTAAGGATAAGGGGTAAGCCATGAGATGGAGGAATTTCTTCACCCAGAGAGTGGTGAACCTGTGGAATTCTCTACCACAGAAGGTAGTTGAGGCCAATTCATTAAATATATTCAAGAAGGAGTTATATATATTTCTTAAGGCTAAAGGGATCAAGGGATATGGGGAGAAAGCAGGGACAGGGTACTGAATTTGGATGATCAGCCATGATCTCATTAAATGGCGGAATAGGCTCGAGGGGCCGAATGGCCTACTCCTGTTCCTACCTTCTATGTTTCCAATTTCAAAGCTTGTGTGCGGCCTATGCGGGAACTTGCAGATTACTGCACGGCTGTGCACACGCCCAGCTTAGAGGGAATATTGGCCACGCCTCTTTCTAATTTGCATCGATGACTTGGATTGAGAAATGTGTTGAGGCCACTACTGCTTTTATTTTGCATCAATGACGTGGATTCAGAAACTTAATGCAAATTGGTCAGATTTGCAGATGTGTGAAACCAGAAGGGCAGTGGAATCAGACGAGCTAGGTTTGAAATGACAGAATATGTAAATGAACAGAACACCACCAGATTAAAATCAAAGTGGATAAATGTAAAATACTGCACACAGGAAAGGAAAGTGGCCAATACTGGTGTTGAAATAGCAAAGGATAAAGTTGAAAATGACCTAGGATTTAGCAAACTTGGTGCTCAAGGTGTCCCACTAATGGAGAGCAGCAATCAATGTTGAACCATGTAGCCAAATCTATAGAAGTCAGGGGAATAGTGATCTGGTCAGCCCACCTCTTGAGTAATGTCTAGTTTTGCTTACCTAGACACGAGGAAAACATTCTAATGCTAGAGTAGAAAGAATCACAAGGCTGATCCCTCATGTCAAAGATCTGAGTTATAAGGCAAGACTGGAGAATCTTGGGCTTTACAGCTTTGAAAGGCTGCATCCGAGAGATGATCTTAGAGGTATATAAACTATAGAAAAGATAGTGAATGGCATGGAAAAAGTAAAACCAGAAGTTTACTTTAAACTGAATTGCAACAGTAGGACAGGCTAATAAAGTTCAGACTATTAAAAGGCAAATTTAGGACTAATATCAAGAAATTCTTCTTCACATGAAGAATGATCAGTGCATATAGGAGTACTGGAGATGCAATTTCTGAAATTAATTAAGGAACAGTTAGATGCTGAACAGATTTCAGGGCTGTTCTGGATGGACCTAAGATCCATCTAAATGGCTGCCCTCATCTGTAATTATCTTGTGATCTTTTGAAATAATTTTTCTTTACCTTTATTATTGGGGTTCTCGCAGCATTGGCAAGGCCACGTTCATTGTCATCTCTAGTTGTCCTGAGTAGTTGGTGGTGTACTTTCACCTTGAAACACTGAATTCCTTGCGGCGGTGGTGCTCCCACAATGGTGTTAGCTCGGGAATTCTGGGAGTTTGACTACGTGACTGTGAAGGCATCCTTGTCAATGGGAACCCTCAGGATATTGATGCTGGACAACTCAGTGAAATTGTTGGGTTGGTGATGGTCATTCTCTGCCACTTGTGGTACAAATGTTACTTGTCTTTGTCAGCCTAAGCCCACAGGCTGCTCCATTATTGGATCTGTTGTGAATAAAGCTTAGTAGAATCATCACCAAACAGCCCCACTCTTGACGTTATAACAGAGGGAAGGTCATTGATAAAGCAGCTGAAGATGGTTGGTCTACGAGAGCTGTCCCGAGGATCTCCAACAGCTATGTCTTGGAGCTGTAATGATTGCCCGTACGAGCACTGGCATCTTCCTGCATGTCAGATATGACTTCAGCATTGGAGAGTTTTCCCTATTGACCTCAGTTTTGCTGGGGCTCAAGAGCAGGGGCTCTTGCCAATCCTCTTGCATTCAGCTCTTTGTCATACCCTTGGGCAACACAGACACATGTCAGGAACTGAGTGCTTCTGACAAAAGTGGAACTGAGCGTTGGCAAGCAGTTTATTGGTGAGCTGGTTTCACTTAATGGCACTGCAGATTACTTATTCCATTATATAGATGATGATTGAGAGGCAACTGATAATTAGCCATTAGATTTGTGCTACTTTTTGTGGATAGGACATACCTGGGCAATTTTCTACATTGTCAGGTCATGTCAATGTCATAAATGCACTGGAATAGCTTGGCTAGGTGCTTGGTTAGTTCTGGCGCACAGGTTTTTAGTACTATAGCTGGGATGTTATCTAGGCCATAGTCTTTGCTGTGTTCATTGTATTGAGCTGCTTCTTAATGTCATGTGAAGTGAGCCAAATTGGTTGGACATTGGTATCTGCAATGGTAGGGATTTCTGGAGGAGGCTGAGTAAGATCATCCACTTGGCACTTTTTTGGCTGAAGCCACTTGCAAAGAAGTGCAGGTATTTCAAAGCCAAGGTATTTATCTCTTGTTAGTGTTATAAACTTGCGGCATACTGCTTCCTGACATTTGCAATAATGCTCTACTCGTAGGGTTGAATAATAACCATTTGCATATCTCTATCTTAACGTCTTCTCTGTCACTTTTAAGTTTTTAACTCTCTGGAAAATTAGCTGATAGCTTCTGTCATCAGAATCTGAAGTTTGTCATTTAGCTGTATTATATTAATATTTTCAAAGGTTGGTCTGGAAAGAAAAGCTATTTTAGATGCTGTATTTTCCCGTTGAAATTAACTAACTTCTATTTTTAAAAATTATAATACCGCATTGTGTTTACTATATTTATCAAAAAAGACATTCTATAATTACAGGTACAAAACGTCTGGTGGAAGGCGCTGTCATCCCAGGAGAAACCTGTCTTATTATCGAGGATGTTGTCACAAGTGGTTCCAGTGTCCTGGAGACGGCAGAAGTTCTTCGTAAGGAAGGATTAAAGGTCACTGATGCAGTGGTGTTGTTGGACAGAGAACAGGGAGGAAGGGCCAGATTAGACAAGGAAGGGATACGATTACACTCTGTCTGTTCTTTATCCAAATTATTAGAAACTTTACATGATCAAGGCAAAATTGAATGTGACATCGTAGAAAATGTCAAGACATTCATAAGAAAAAACAACACTTATCCACCAGTGGATAAAATGATGAATGGTTCAACAAAACAGCCCAACAGCCAGCCTGATGGAGCACCTGCAGAGAAACACTATAAAGAAATGAGCTATGGTGCTCGTGCCCAGCTTCCTGAGATTCACCCAATCACAGCACAGCTTTTTAAACTAATGGAAAAGAAGCAAACAAATTTGTGTCTAGCTGCTGATGTCACAAATGCAAAAGAGTTACTACAATTGGCTGATTCGCTGGGTAGCGAGATCTGCGTACTGAAAACACACGTCGATATCTTGAATGATTTTAATCCAGATGTGTTCAAAGAGCTGAGAGCAATTGCCGATAAGCATGAATTTTTGATATTTGAAGATCGAAAGTTTGCAGATATTGGGAACACTGTTAAACACCAGTATGAAGGTATTTAGTCATTCTGTTAAAATGTTTAAATGCCTGTAATGGTGGTTATAAGATAATGAATACCTGGAAATGATCATAAGTAACTGAGTAGGTCACAGCTGAACTGCAAGGGTAGATTACATTTTTGGTTTTGTTTAAATCGCTTGTGAAGGCCTTGTTAAATATCTTTTTTTATTCTGACAAAAATATGTAAATGTTACAATTTTTGAGATGTGTCAGATAGTTCTCTTGCAGCACTCGGTACTTAGGTCCACTTGCATTAGAAAGTCCTCTTTCCCTGCAAACTGCAGTGCGTCTGTATAAGCACAGTATCTGGTAATGAAGCATTAACTAGAGCCTAACAACACTCTTATTACTGTAATTTGTTCTAAGCTTTGGATAATGGAAGAATAATAACGATCTGACCATATGGTTTAGACTATAATCTTGAATCCATTTTATTAAAAGGAAAAGTTGAATAGTAACAATAGATCAACATAGATACTATTGGATTACAATCATTAACAACATCTCCGTGGTTCACGGAATAATAAGACAATATTTCAGTAACTTCTAATGAACCTGAACCTGGGCCAGTGTCTTTAACACAAAATTTAAATGTTGGTGTAAAACAAATCCATAGAATTAATGTATATTAACTTCTACACTAATGGAACAATAATTGCCGAACTGGGAGACAATTGCAAACTGTATTTCATTGCAGTGGCAAGGAGCTGTAAATCAACCCCTTCCTCAGACACTGGGGGAACACCCCCTGCCTTGAAGACCAGGTTACTAGAGTTCACATTTCCAAGGCATTCAACAGCCAAAATATACAATGGCATCTGACTGGCATTTATCTGGCAGCCTTATAATAGTTACTAGACACAAAACCTGGTTCCAAGTACTTACTTCAAAGAAAACAGGTAAATAAAGTTAAAGTTAAAACAGCATATTGAGGACAATTTGTATAATTGCAGCATTCTATAGCTGGTTTGAGCCTTAAAAATAATTACGCTAGTTTAATGAATGCAGTGCTTCCAGACTGAGAGTAGTATTTATTTGAGAGCATATTTTAAACTCATACTGTGGAAATGGTGGACTCGGTGTATATTATCTCTTGTATTGGCATTTGTCCTACAGGTGTGTCTTGCACATGTCTATTGTGGGGAACATCACACTTCATTTCTAAAGGGGATTGCATCTTGAAGCTAGCAATGACAAATGTATTAGCTTGTATATTTTCAGAGCAGCTCATTTTCCGGTGGTTAGACCCAATAGGCACAAACCTTCTGAGGTTCGATGCCCAAACCTGAATGCGGTAATCCAGATGGGGTCTGACTAAGGCTCTGTACAACTGAAGAATAAATTAGCGCCAGGCGCTAATGATTTTCACATTTTAAAAAATTCGGGGTTTGCGCTCCAGGAAGGAAGTGGAGTGCTAAATCAAGCGCTCCACTTCCTTCCTGGAGCGCAGTAGGCGTGCAGCGCTGCCGCGTTGGAAGGCTCCTTCCCTCCCTTAAAGGGAAGGGCCATCGCTGCAGGTTTTGCAAGAGGAAAACGTACCTGGTTCCCAACGGCAGCCGTGATCCAGCCTGATGCACTGCCCAATCGCTGACGAAGAGAAATTGGAGTGGGGGGGGGGGGGGGGGAAGGAGAGAGATAATGAGCATTTCAGAATTCCTTTCACTTACCTCGGCCACCTTGCCTTTAAGTATCGCCCCCGAAGCGCCCGGCCTCCCAATGAACGCCTCCTGCAGCTGACTGTGTTTTCGCCTGGCGATGCTGCAGGTGGCAGAACCGAAGTTCGGGTCCGGGGCGATGCGCACGGTGATGACTTCACGGTCTCCAGGTGAAGGAGATCTGGGCACAACGGCATAGTGCCGTCGCAAACCTCCTGCCGAATATAGCGGGAGTCAATCTTCTTGCTGTGCCTAGTCGGTAAGTGCTTAGCGCCCCCCAGAGGTGCTAACTGGAGGCACTAAGGTGCCCAATTTCTCCCCCTTAATCTTTCACCATTAAGAAAATATCCCAATCTGTCTGTCTTGGATCCAAAGTGGATGACATTTTGATTTTCCCACATTGACCACAGTTGTACCCATTCACTTAATCTGTTCTATCCCTTTGTAACTTCCTGTCCCCATTTACACAATTTACTCAAACTTCAGTGCTCTCAGGTGGATGTAAAAGATCCTATGGCACTATTCCGAAAAACAGCAGGGAAGTTATTCCCGGTGTCCTGGCCAATATTTTATCCCTCAATCAACATCACTAAAATAAAACCGATTATCTGGTCATTTTCACATTGCTGTTTGTGGGAGCTTGCTGTGCACAAATTGGCTGCCACGTTTCCTATATTACAACAGTGACTACACTTCAAAAAAGTGCTTCATTGGCTGTAAAGCGCTTTGGGACATCTGGTGGACGTGAAAGGTGCTTTATAGATGCAAGTCTTTTTTATTTAACTTTTAGAATCATAGAATCTTGCAGCACAGAAGGGAGCCATTCGGCCCGTTGTTTCTGTGCCAGCTCTTTGAAAGAGCTGTCCAATTTGGACCCACACACCAGCTTTCGCCCCCTAATCATGCAAATTAGTTCTCTTCAAATACATGTCCAATTGCCTTTTGAAAGTTCCTATGGAATCTGATTTCACCACCCTTCCAGGTAGTGTGTTCCAGATCATCATAACCCTGTAAATAATTACTCATAATTTTCCCCTCTAGTTCTTTTGCCAGTTATTTTAAATCTATGACCTCTAGTTATCAACCCACTTGTCAGAGGAAACGGGTTCTCCCTACTTGATCTATTAAAACCCCTCAATTTTTAATACCTCTATTAGGTCTCCCCTTAACCTTCTCTGCTCTACGGAGAACAATCCCAGCTTCTCCAATCTCTCCGCATAACTGAAGTCCCTCATCATTGGTATCATCCTGGTAAACCTCTGTACCCTCTCTTCAAGGCCTTGATATCCTTCCTAAACTTAGTGTCATCTGCAAACTTGGATATACAACTCTCTATTCCTTTATCCAAGTCATTGATATTTCTGGGGAAAAGCTGAGGCCCAGTACAGATCCCTGGGGAACACCACTTGTCACATCCCACCAATCAGTGTACATTCTCTTTATCCCATCTCTCTGTCTCCTTACTCCCAACCCATGTCACAAGCTACCTCCAATTCCCAGCACTTTTATTTTGCTAAATAATCTCTTGTCAGGAGCTTTACCAAATGACTTCTGGAAGTCCATATAGACAACATCCAAAGACACTGCCCTGACCTCCTCAGACATAATCTACCATTCACAAATCCATGTGGACTCTCTTTGATCAGCTCATACTTGTTCTAGTGCTTAGTCATTCTGTCCCTGATGAAGGATCCCGGTAACTTTCCCACAACTGATGGGTCTGTAGTTTCCTGGTTTCTCTTTCCCTCCTTTCTTAAGTAATGGAGTGACATTTGCAATTTTCTAATCCAAAGGCACAATTCTTAATTCTGGAGAGCGTTTGAAAATTATGACTAACTCATCCTCATCTGCAATTTCCCCTGCTGTTTCTTTTAATACCATAGTGTGGAAACCATTAGGGCATGGAGATTTATCTATCTTAAGCCCCATTATTTTTTCCCTTAACATTTTCTTACTTATATTAATTAAATTCAATATGTTCCTCTCCTTGACTTATTTTTAGATTCCCTTGGACCCCTGGTATTTTGTCCCCCTCCTCTACTGTGAAAATAGATGCAAAGTATTCATTAATCTCTTCCCTAGAGATGCATCTATTAATGTGATAGAATTACTGAGCTGGGACCCTGCCTTGCAGCATCTGAAGCATATAGAGGTGGTGGGGATTACATTCATTCTTATTGTTTTTGCTGGAACCAGGAAGGATATGGGCAAGTTATTTTTTATGGGGTTTTATTCAGTTTCAAGCCTTAAAGTTATTTGTCTCGACATAAATTAGCAGAAGTCTCCCTGTCATTATTTGGCATGGATTATGCCAGACAAATGATTGTGATAAGTTTATCGGAAATAATTTGTGATGTATTTTTGTCCCCTTCCAACTTTCTCACTTCCTGAAAGTGCTGACATAGGGTTTCACTGGCAATTTTCTGAATTGGCCTCTTGAATGTGCCTACAATAAATTTAAGGCATCACATGGTATTCCTCCTCTTCAGCAGAAAGAAATCTTCACTTAAAAAAAAAAAATGCTTTGCATGGGATGGAAACAAGTTTGAGTGTTAACTCACTATAATGGCCCAGAAATTTGGGTCCCAACGCGTGAGTACGGACGGAGTACCCACGCGTGGACCCGATGGAAGTGCCGGTTTCTTGCATGCACAGCGCATGCACGGGAAAACGGCACTTCCGGTCCCCTGAACGAAGGAGTTAAGTGGTGAAACGCGTGTGACGTATGAGGCAGCGTGTGCGCGATGAACTTCTGGTTTTTTGACAGGTTTGCCCGTGTGTGAAGGCCTGTACTTTTTGCACATTTAAAAACCAGACGTAAGTACTTAGTTTTAAAAGGTAAGTGGTCTAATTAAAGTTAGAATTTTTTTTCTACAGGTTTATTATTTTTAAAGACTTTACAGTAAGGTAAGTATTTTTAGACCCGATTTTTTTATTTTTTTATTTTTTTTTAAAAAAAAATTCAAAAATTTGATTAATAATTTAATTTTTTTTTACAGTTATTAATAGTTCATTTAATTAGTGGGATTTTTTTAAACTTTTATTTGAAGTTTAAGTACTGATTTGGGCGCCCGGAGTTTTCATGAGTTTGACAGTTCTTACTATCAAACTCATGAATGAACTTTTGCAACCTCCGATTGGTTGCCCAGTGCTCACGTGATCCCAGCCGGCTCATCGCACTAACTACGCCGCTGGATCATGCAAGCACAGTGCGCCGGGAGCTGCAGTGGGCCACAGACCGGAAATGCACGCAGGCCCAGGCCTCAACGGCCGGCGCGCTAGGTAAGTGCAGGTCGGGGGCTTGCACCCGCGGGAAGCCCCCGACCCGAATTTCTGGGCCATTTGTGTCTTTGCATTATGATGCAAGTTCATTCACACTGAAGTGGAAGAACACATTTACAAGCCTGACTAGAGTTCCCGGTACTGACAGCAGATTGGGAGAACCAAGAAAAACTTGATATATGCTGATGTCAAAACAACACAGTAGTTTTATGTTTGACTGTGTCATTACTGTGCAGGACCTAAGCATTAGGAGTCATTGACGTTACTGCAATGTAAAAATGCTTTACTTGATTAATTATGTCTTCTTGTCCTCCAGGCGGAGTATACAAAATTGCTTTATGGTCTGACTTTGTGAATGCTCATGTGGTTCCTGGCCCTGGAGTAGTGAAAGGATTAAAAGAAGTTGGGTTGCCTCTGAACCGAGGCTGCTTGCTGATTGCAGAAATGAGCTCCAAAGGTTCCCTAGCTACTGGGGACTACACCAAAGCAGCTGTAATTAAATTATTCTGACTTCTAATCTAATAAAATGGTAATGCAAGACAGATCTCAAAACTGTAAAAGTCCACATGTGGGGTTGGAGGATCTTTACCACAAAGTTTTGAGTATAAAATCTTTCTGCAACATACCACGGTCTCTGTTATGTTGAGGTTATGGGAGGAAACAATTCCATTTTCTCTTGCTGATTATGGCTCCCTAATTGAGATGCATGATGTATGGATAAATGGCAAAAGCCAACAATTTAGTGATGTTTTCTACATAATATATTTTAAGATTCCATAAACCCTGGTCACAGAAATTAGCCTTGAAAATGCTGTAGAATTGCAGTGGCCATGACGAGCAGTGCAATTACCATGTTTTTTCAGTGTCTTAGTAAAGTGATTTATTTATGAATCTTAACTATATTTCATCTAATTTTCTTGGTTCCTACCAATTTTAAGATTATGCCAATTTTATTCATTTTGGATTAACTCTAATTGTAAGGTACACATTAATACATGAAGATATCTTGTGAATTTGTGCTACTAAATAGAGAAAATTAAAGTTAAAATTAATATTTAACTTTTTTATAAACATTTTTTGTTTATTTAGGTAAGACTGGCTGAAGAGCACTCCGACTTTATCATTGGGTTTATATGCAGCTCAAACATCAGCAGCAGATCAGAGTTTATACACATGACCCCGGGAGTCCAGATGCAGATTGGAGGTAAGGTTACTACTTCTCCTGAAGTTCAGTTTTAATAGTGTACAGTATATTGCAATGGTAGAAGGCAAAGAGCTCTTGCTAGTCATTCGAATCTAAATTTTTAAGAGAGGGTGTAGTGGAAGTGGATTACAAGAAGCTGCAGCTAGTAACAAAGTATTTTATACTTGTAATTGTTTCATTGGGAAGGGATTTAAAAAAAAGTCAGCATTGATTTTTTACACTAGGCAGAAATGCACTACAAAGACACATTTTAAAAATGTATTTGTTGCAACATCCTGTGGTGGTGCAACATAAATGTAATAAACCTTCTTACCCACTCACTTCAGCTGCAGTGTTGATTGCACTGGGTTTTTACTCTATTCAGCCCCAGATGTGCAGCTGAGGGCGAAGAATTGGACCCTGAGCTATTAGTAATGGTGCTGTTAGAGGCTGGCCCCTCCCTGGGCTCAATGTGGCTGAAATGCTGGCCAATCACACTGTGAACCCAACAAAAAATATGACAATTATAATTACTAACATTGGACAGAAACAGGCTGCTCAATCCAACTAGTCAGTGATGACATGAGCAGTAGTCCTAATCCCATGTGCACGCCCTGTTCGCATATCCTTTCATCTCCCTTTCCTTCATCCACCTATCTGACCTATTCTTAAACGTTGACCTGATTAATCAATAACTTTCCACAACCTTCCGGGGTTTTTTTTTAAGTTTCTCTTTGCCCTAAATTTCTTTCTTTTAATCTTGTATCTATACCCCCTCAATCACTGGAAACGCTAGCCCTGAATTTGAGGTCAGAAGCGAAGGCAATCACTGCTGGCCCTGAAGTACGCTCCGCACAGGGAGCTCTCAATCCCTGTGTCGAGAACTTTGGGTTTTCCAACCTTGAATTCAATTCAGCGGAACTTAATGGGGATCCTCTTGTGCGAAGTGCTGTGATGTCAACAGGCTGTCTAAGCACCAATCAAAAGGCAGAATTTTCAGACTGAACAAGGAAGTGGGTAAGCCCTTGAAATTCTAACTTTTTAAAATAGTTAGAGAGAGTAAGCCTACATTTCGTTGTACTGCACTTGTGCACTAACAATGACAATAAAAGTTGATTTGATTTTGATTTTGATTTGAGAAAGATTGGGTTCTCACATGGGGGGAAAAGGCAAACCTAAAATAACAATGCACAAACTTAAAAAAAAACATTTAATTTCTTTGAAAAGTTTCAACATTTTTTTAGTAAAATGGACAAATTTCACACTTCACAAAATTAAAATTAAGTAGATTAGATAATCCTATTATTTTCACACGTGTCCAGTTTTCAAACCAACCAGTTCTGTATTTTTACAGAATTGTCACAGGGTTCTAAGCATCTCCAAAATGAATAACTAACCAGTACTATCCTTATTAGTACATACAAACAAAACAAGGAAAAATAAAATCAAATGGAACTGGTAACTTATCTAACATCTTAGTGACACGCAATACTCTTCAACTAGTATGGCAACAACCCTTCACGTGCTCTTCAGGGAGCCACTTCAAAGTGAGCCATAAAACAGTTCTGCTGAGCTGCTATTTTCCAGTATATCTTCCAGAACTAGCCCATGTGATATACTGCCTGCATCAAAACAAAATAAATGCCTCCAAATTTGGGCCAGTATGTTGAAACCAAATTGTGCCAAATTCTTTAAATACTGTGCACGGTGCAATAGCTCATTCCTAATTGTGCCGGTTAACAATATTACTAATTCTGTGGTATTCTTGGGTTAACTGTCCTACTGTCTCCCCAGTGTGTAACCTCTGTTTTAGATTGTTTTCCTAAGACTGCCTGAGCACTTTTTCTGAAATCAAAAGATGTGGTTAAGGTTTGCTTTGTGTGAATTTTACTGCTTCTTCACTTACCCCCCTCCCCCACCCCACCCCTTAATGGTACCATTCAGTACTTCTTTAGACAGGAGACTAGTGAAAATATTTAGCCATGAACAGGACCTCGCTTGTGTGACTTTGCAGGACATTTAGCGATGCAGTGCGTTGCTGCAACCATAACAAAAGTGTTTTAAAGTTGATAATTTATTTGCCGCTAACAGTATTGTACATATTGTTGCATGAAATGTTCTATCTGTAGCCATATTTTGGGCATGTAGAATCATTTCAACAAGTTCTATCTGTCTCAAATTTCTTCTCAGCGGATAATCTGGGCCAACAGTATCTGAGTCCTGAAGAAGTGATTAACAACAAGGCCTCTGACATCATCATTGTGGGCCGAGGGATCCTGTCTGCAAAAGATTGCATGGAAGCTGCAAGAATGTACAAAAAAGCAGGATGGGAGGCCTACCTGAGCAGGTTGTCATCTGTTAGCAATTGAAAGTTTGAACAAAAATACATCAGTGGCTAATTTTGAGCACAAAATCTGTTGAAAATCAATTGATTGTATTATCACTTTCCTTGATTTGTTATTTTGTAATGTAATACAATTAATACATGTACTTTTAAATAAAGACTGTAATTTGATCAATGTTTTAAAGACAATTTCTGACCTTTACAATTGCAGATTGCAAACTAAGGGGTAGATTTTCCCAAACCTGTCGGGAAGGCGGCGGGACTTCCCCTTTCGGGTTTTTGGCCCGCTTACTTCGACGTCCGGCCAATCAGCGCGATTTTCCCTTGATTGACCTTGTTGAGCCCGCCCAGCGGGCTCAGCAGGCCAATTAAGGGCCACCCGGCAACAGGTGACGTCACAGACTGCAATTTCATCTGTCAAGAGTTCTTGACTGATGAAATATCAGTGTTTCACAGCTGTTTGAAGCTGTGAAACACTGACATTGAGTTCTAACATGAGTCCTTCTGCACAGACTCAGAACTCTCACCGGCACTCAAAGCTGAAGGCTGTCACTTTTGACAGATCGCAGCCATTCAGCTTTTAGTTCCGGCTGAGTGGTGCGCTCCCGACGGCTACAGGAAGAAAGGCTGTTAAGATAAGTAAAAGTTCTTTACACTCTTTAGACACACCAAACACACTTACCTTTACACTCATGCACCCATCACTCACCTGAGCACCGACATCGCGACCCCTCCAACTGCTCTAACCTGGCGTGGTTTGGAGCCGTCGGGAAACCCACACAAAACCTCTCAAAATAGGGATTAGGCTAAAAACTACCTGTTAACAGGCAGTTAATTGGCACTAATCCCTTCCCGCCTGGTTTCGGCGGGTCCCAGTGTGGGGTGGGTACCCGCCGCCCCTGAAACTTACATGGGGCGGGGTTTTGGGCGGGATGGTGTCGGGACCCCCAAATTCGGGATTTCCCCCCCCCCCCCCCCCCCAACGCCTGAAACCCCGCCTGACAGCTCCACGAAAATCTAGCCCAAAGTCGTCTTTTGTTGCAACAGAGCTAACGAGTTAATAACTAATGAGCATATATTTAGAATCATAGAATGATGCAGCACAGAAGGAAGCCATTCGGTCCCTCGGGTCTGTGCTGGCTCTTTGGTAGAGCTATCCAATTAGTCCCACTCCCCTGCTCTTTCCCCATAGCCCTGTAAATCTTTTCCCTTCCAAGTATTTATCAATTTTCTTATTTTGAAAGTTACTATTGAATCTGCTTGCACCATCCTTTCAAGCAGTGCATTCCAGATCACAACAACTCACTTCATAAAAAAAAAAAAAAAAAAAAAAAAAAAAAAAATTTCCTCATGTCACCTCTGGTTCCTTTTCCTACTCACCTTAAATCTGAGTCCTCTGGTTACTGACCCTTCTGCCACTGGAAACAGTTTCTCTTTATTTACTTTATCAAAACCATTCATGATTTTGAACACCTCTCTCAAATCTCTCAAACACCTCTGCTCTAAGGAGAATAACCCCAGCTCCTCCAGTCTCTCCACATAACTGAAGTCCCTCATCCCTGGTACCATTCTAATAAATCTCTTCTGCACCCTCTCCAAGGCCTTGACATGCTTCCTAAAGTGTGGTGCCCAGAATTGGACACAGTACTTCAGCTGGGGCCTAACCAGTGTTTTATAAAGGTTTAGCATCACTCCCTTGCTTTTGTAATCTATTCCTCTGTTAATAAAGCCCTGGATCTCAGATGCTTTTTAAACAGCCTTCTCAACTTATCCTGCCACTTTCAAAGATTTGTGTACGCACACCCTGAGGTGTCTCTGTTCATGCACCCTCTTTAAAATTGTACCATTCAGTTCATACTGCTTCTCCTCATTCTTCTTACCAAAATATAAAATTTCACCTGCCACGTGTCTACCCATTTCACCAGCCTGTCTATGTCCTCCTGAAGTCTATTACTATCCTCCTTGTTTACTACATTTCCAAATTTCGTGTCATCTGCAAACTTTGAAATTATGCCTTGTATATACAAGTTCAGGTCATTAATATATAGCAAAAGAGCAATGGTCCTCATAACGCCCCCTGGGGAACAACACTGTACACCTCCCTCCAGTCTGGGAAAACAACCATTCACCACTACTCTCTGCTTTGGATCGGTGCTGCCACTGTCCCTTTAATCCCACGAGCTTCAATATTGTTAACAAGTCTATTATGTGGTACTTTGTCAACCACCTTTTGAAAGTCCATATACACATCAACCGCACTACTGTCATTAACCCTCTCTGTTACTTCAAAGAATTTCATCAAGTTAGTCAAACATGATTTACCTTTAACAAGTCCAAGCTGACTTTCATTTTATTAGCCCATACTTTTCCAAATGCCAAACAATTGTGTCCCGGATTATTGTCTCAAAGTTTCCCCTCCACCAACGTTGGGCTGACTGGCTTGTAGTTATCAAGTTTATCCTTTTCCCCTCTTTTTCAATAGGGGTGTAACATTTGCAATCCTCCAGTCCTTTGGCACCACCTCCATATCCAAGGAGGATTGGAAGATTATGGCAATTTCCACTCTTGCTTCCTTTAGTAACCTAGTGAATTTTCTACTTTGAGGACTGTCAACATTTTAAGTACCTCTTTATTTTTAGCCTATCCAATATCGCTACTACCTCCTTTACTGCTACATTGGCAGCATCCTCTTCTCTGATGAAGACAGATGCAAAATACTCATTTAGTACCACAGCCATGCCCTCTGCCTCCATAAGAAAATCTTTCAGGTCCCTAATCGGCATTACCCTTTTATTATGTGTGTTAATGAAAGACTTTTGGGTTCCATTTTATGTTGGCTGTTAATCTATTCTCATACTCTCTCTCTTATTCCCTTTTTTTGATCTCTCCTGTACTTTCTATATTCAGCTTAGTTCTCTACTGTATTATGAAACTTACATTTGTCATAAGCTTCCTTTTTCTGTCCAGTTTTTAGCCCATAGAGATTAAAATTCAGGGGCTTTATGCCAGCCGTTACCGTCAAAAAATGGCAGAGGGCAGCTGCCACTCTTTCACCAGCTGGTGTGTGTCCTGTGGCGTCCTCCATTTTCCCAGGCCCAACAGCACTGCTGTTAAGATGCATCACCCTGCAAAGTAAAATGAGAGTGGTGACATCAGGCGGCCTACAATGCCGACTGAATGCACCTGGTGAGCTTGGACCTTTGCGTTGAGTTCAGCGCGCTGGGTCCTAAGCAAGGTAAACCCAGCATGCAAGCGGACTCGTGTGCTGTCAGCACCTCTTAAAGAGATACGCACATCTTTCAGGTAAGTTTGCATTTAATCTTTTATTTTACTGAAGTAGTGGCTTGCTGCAATAGATGTTAAGTTTTTTTTTTAAAGTGTGTAGGGAGTGCTGCTGGACGATTGCATGGCCTCGGATGGAAAAGCAAGGCCTCTGAGAAGACAGAAAATTCTGCAAGTCTGGCAACATCCATGGAATGAGAAGCAGCGTTCACGTCACTGATCGAGATGCTGCCTGACCTGCTGGGTATTTCCAGCATTTTATGCTGTCATTTCAGATTTCCAGCATCCGCTCGCAAAGGGAAGAGACTCCGAAAAGGAGGAAACCGAAGAGGAAGAATGCAAACCAGACAGCCTCTTTCTGACCGCGATGGAATTATCTGCCTGCGGTACCAGTGACCATAACCCCAATTCCCCTTTCAACATTAATCCCACATCTTGCTTTCCCTCCGTTACTGACCATCACCATGTCCTTTTGGCCACAATGCTGAAATAAAAGCCACCATAAAGCAAACTTTCCAATCCAACTTTATACATCTATCCATCCAATATGACATCAAGAAATCAACTCCTCACCCTTATGCATTCTCTTAGTGATTGTCTTGTGTGTGCCTTTGCCTAGCCTACTGCTGTCAGTCAGTGCTACCCCTGTAAGAAATAGAACAGAAATAAACTGCAGCAAGGTCAGGTAACAAGCATAAAAGACAAATGGCGAGGCCAGGACACAGGACTGATGAGGGAGTCATAAAATGCAAGATAACATGAACCAGAAAGTCATGAAATGTTCTAACAAGACCTTTAGAACAGAGATGAGGAGGAAAATGACTGCAGGAAGGGGGCTGTCAGAGCTACCCTCTCCCTTGTAATTGAACAATGGGATGGATAAAAATGATTCACACCAGGCAATCACCAGCACGTCAAAATAAAGTATAAAATAGGGGACCGAGAAGGAAATAGTCAGACAGCTAGGGGTGAAGGCATCCTCGAGGTGGGAATCAATGCTGGCTTATGCCTAACACCTTGATAAAGTTTAACCTCTGAGATGGATCCATGCTGGTTCATAATCTAACATCTCCAACAGCCCAAGGGACGAACTAACAGAAGTGACTACAGCTGCAGGCTGCAGAGATCCGCTGACCTGAGACCTCCATGTTGTCTCATCGGGCGTCCGTGGCATTCCGCTTCGGGGATCGTAGATCGCTCTCTACTGTCACAGGTTGTATGTCTATTATGTTTATCTTAACCACATGCAATATCTGATTATGCTTTGAACTGTAACTCTTTAATAAAATACCTTAGACACCCAAAGGGTCTTAAGAGTTTTGTGTGTGACCTGTGATCCAAATCTTAATGGTGGGTACACAGTGTTTAGGAGTTTGGTCAAACGCACATGATTGTTGCTTAGACTGAGTATTTTTCTCTCTGAAAGAAGGGAGCAGGAAAGAGCATGTTAAAAAGCAAAACCAGAAATACCATGGCGTTGGCATATTACCGAGAATTGTTAATAGACAGCCTGGCAGAAAAGGTCGGTAAGGCTGCGGCCACGGGCGTTCTAGGAAGTTTAGTAGATAGTAATGGGGACTATGATTATATTCTTAACTGACTTTCTGAAGATGTCCACAAAAACAAACTTAAGCTGAAAAAAGGCTGGGATAAGTTTGTGTACGGGGTACACTTATGCGCTGTGCAGCTAAATCAGGATGTTAAAGGAAAACCAAACCGGCAGCCAGCTCCAGGCCATCTCGGAGTTCCGCACCTGGCTGCGCCAGGAGCAAAGAGAGAATGACAAAGCAGTGTACCCAAAGGAAGCTAGACCAGATTCTAGACAAAGACATTGAACTACAGGCAGAAAACGATACACTGAGCGAGGAATTGGAAGATGCGAGAGGGGCAGTAAGGGAACTGAATCGACAGCAAACCACCGCTTCCCCCAGGGCAGATCACGCCCTGTGCCTAGCAAAAATCCAACAGCTTCAGGCACAAATTAGCCAACACCGAGCATTAGTGGCAGCTGTCTCCAAAATCCAACAGATTCTGGCCCTTGCTGGGATGGTTTAGGAGAGGGCTCCATTCCCTCTGCTCTCCCTTAGAGTCATAGTCATAACGGCACAGAAGGAGGTCATTCAGCCCATCGAGTCCATTTAACCATTTGAAACTGGGCTTGGGTTTGGTCTGTTGAATTAAAATTCCAGACAAAAAAATTATGGATGCATGCATATTGTAACTCCTCTGAAATAACAGGAATAAACTTACTGTAAAATTAGAAACATACAAATTGCTAGATTAAAAAAGACCACGGTCCATCTGGTTTGCCTTCTGCCATCGTGAAAGTCGCATGATACAATAATGGAGTTGTTGACTAATCATAGGAATCAATCTCTTATCAATTAGTCTACAACAGACCCAGACATGAGGCGAGGAAATCCCCCAGTGGTGAAAAGCTTTGGGAGCCTAGGTCCAAATTCACCTGTTCCTCCCAAGCACACTACACTTACCATATGTCATGTCTCAAATTACTCATATACTGTATCCCAAAATATTAATTTCTGAAAGAAATCCATCACATTTCTAATTGAATGAGTCAACACTTTCTACTGCCACCATCTCACTAAGAAGCCTGTTCCATAGATTTACCATTTGCTACTGAAATAATTGACCAGAATTTGTTGGACTGAGGCATCGCATGGCATGCCCAGTTAGACTTTATCCCTCCAAATTGCAAAAATATTGCACTGCATGTTGCTGGAAGCATGAGCTGATAATGGGGCATCTGGCACCTTGGTGAATGACAGAACCAACAGTCTATCTCCTTAAACAGTGAGATTTAATGATTGAGAAATAAACAGAGGAATGACAGAGGGAAATATGGTGAATTAGAGTCAAATCCTGTAGAAACAAAAATAAAGAGAGGGAAAGAAAGATTGGATTAAGAGAGAAAAAAGAAAGGAAAAGTAAGAAAAAAAATTACATTTTAAAAACCTCTAACAACAATTTACTACCTGTAGGAATGAGACTCCACAGTTTTAATTGTTCCCTTTCAATTGAGCCGGACAGGTTGAATGGCATTGCAGGAACATAAATCTCGCCATTAAAAAGGTACTTGCGCTGTTAAATACCAGCCCAAACTTTTACTGTGGTGAGTTTAATTGACAATTAATATGAAAATGCAGCAATATCTTGAAACTCACCGGGAGGTTAACGCCGAGTTTCTGTTTCCAAGAGGCAAACGGCAGAGTGGCGCAAATTGTCCAGCATCTTAAGGTAATTCACAGGGTATCTCTTCCTTGCCACAAGTTGCTGGATGATTTGCACATTAATAACAGTGTGCACATTAAACTCGCTGTTACTTTGGCAGAAAATTCTGGCCCAATGTTTCAAGAGATTAATTTTGAACTCCCCCCCTCCCCCCTTTTTAAGCATAACCTGTGTTGTATGGTTCTACTTTTCTGGACAAAATGAAACAGCTGGTCATGGTCTATATTATATAGTCCCTTTACAATCCTAAATACACCAATCATATCACTTCGCACATAGCCCTGTTCCTGGGACTAGGGACAGGGTCACTGGTCAAAGGCTTGGAAGCCTAAGCAAAGCCAGGCCTGGTTAGTACCTGGAGGGGTGACTATCAGGGAAGACCAGGTGCAGAAGATCATGGAAGGAGCCCCAAGGAGGGGTGGTTGGTGAGAAGGTCACGGAAGGAGGAGCGGCTGGTGAACAGGCCCGGGCGGTGGGCTGAAGATTGTCGGACAGGAGGAATGGTGGAAATGGAATGGCGGCACGCAGCGGCTTTGCTTCTCCCAGTCATGGGAGCTTGTAAGATCACATTTCATTGTTCATGTACTTGTGCAATGACAATAAAGTTGAATTATTATATTATTATTATTCCCTTTTCCAGTGAGGACATGCTCAATTTACATAATTGCTCCTCATAATCCAATCCCTCCATCCCCTCAATCATTCTGATTGCCCTCTTCTGTAGCCTCTCAATAAGTTACCTTTTTACTCTAACTGCAGGAACCAGCAGTTTCAATTAAGCCATGCTTACGTGATCTAATCAGCCAGCTCAGGCTACGGTCTAATTTTGTAGACGCCAGGATTCTTAATCAGGTTGTGCTTGTGTAAACTAGTTGCTAATAGAATGTAAACAGATGTAGATTGCAAGTGACTTGAGATAGCAGAGGAATGCAAGAATGGCTCTTAGGTATCTTTCAGCAGAGATAATCATGAATGGAATTGGCAAGAGTTAATTCTAAATATGCTGAGCGAGTCACATTGTTTAAAACAGACATCTGTTCTCTGGGTCAGGTAATGGCGATTCATTCTTCCTCTGTAACAGTGCTACAAATAAATTCTGTTGAATTAAACTTCTCTGTGAGCATATTTATTTCTGGTGCCCAAAGTCATTGATTACACAAACAAGAGCTAGTGTAGTTAACAGGCATGAGAGGTAACAGTTACAGGTAAGTATTGACATTATGATATTGCAATTCCCATAGAAAATGTTTAGCTAACAGCTTTCAATGTATTGTGCACCCTATGCAGCATTTCTAATAAGATATTATGGGGGAAAAATTCAGTATCGCCCCGTTTGGGGTGCCATTATCGGCCGTGCGCAAAGTTTAGCGCCTGGCGCTAATTATTGCCTCTGACAGCAAACTTGGCTTTTATCGCCCCTGGAGGTGATTGGGGCGCTAAATCAGGCGCTTCACACCTGTCTTAAGGCGCAAAGGCCGGGGAGCGAGGCGCTACCTCAGAGCGCTGGTGAAGCAAGGGCAAATCAAAATGAACCTGCAAAGTGCTGCTCAGTACCCAAAACTCCTTTACACAGCGTTGAATCTCTCCAGAAGTCTCTCTCTCTCTCAGAATGTGTGGTGCAAAAATGTCACCGACAAAAAAAGGCAGGAAGTGGTCGCCTTTAAATAGGGCTCCCCTAGTCTCTTTCTGACAGCATAACGCTGCCCTGAACCTGTCGTTGCTAGCGGCAGGCGGTAAGGGAGGGGGCACCACTCAATATCCGGTCCGGGGCGCTAATGGGGCATTGCGCACTCGACTGACGTCACGATCTGCCAGCGCAGGAGATCGTGGCGGTAGTGTTTAGCGCCACCGCAAAATGGCTAGATAATTTCGCAAGCGGCGCAAACATCGCTGCGCCCGGGCGCCAGTTGCTTTGCGCCCCAATTGGCGCCCTCTTAAGGCGCTAACGGGAGGCGCAAACAACTGAATTTTTCCCCCTATATATCTTTCAACGCTGGTTGATAGTTGAATATTTGAATGACCATATATTAAGGAACTTGAATTTTCTTTTTAAAAACTTACTTTCAATTTATTCTGTATAAATGAAACACTTGCAAAAGTTCAGGACAAAATTGCTCATATTAGGCGCCTATGTATAGAACTTGAAAATTAAAATTTGATGTTTGAAAATACTTATCTGTATATTATATGGGGGAAAGACATTGTTAATGTGGATATAGTCAACAAACAATCTACTTACTATGTACAATGGTTTTTCCAAAGTATCAATGATCAATCATTATGGAAGTAGTAATTTGTTCAGCATTTCTTCCACAGCCTTCAGTTCTTCTTGAAAACTCTGCAATTATGTAAGCTGATTTTCCTGTTGTCATCTTCACACCTTTCAGTGCATGATGCACATTTCTGATGGGCAAACGGATGGGTGTAGGAAGCTTCCACCTGGGACAGCTGGGAGTTTGCAATTGATATAATGATATAGCTGTGGCACGATAACATTTTCTACACTTTTCTGTGTTTACGCTGGGTCCATGCCACTTCAAATTACTATCCATATAAATGGGCATTCAAGATTGCTAGGTCCTGAGCTGTATATGGAAGTAAGATTAAAGGGCTAATAAGAAACTTCATTCATTCCTATGGGAATTGCAATTCTTAAAAATCTTGGCCGGAATTTTACGGGGGGGGGGGGGGTCAGTGGGCAGGATCGTTGGCAAGTTGGGTGGGAAAGTGCTTTTTTTTGACAGCGGGTCGAGACAGGCGGTGGCGGGGGACCCAATTAAATTCATTAGCATCTAGTTGACAGATCATTAACAGGCTTTTTTAACTTACCTTTTGACTTTAACTGCATGACCACAGGAACCACACTGTTCGGCGACCACGGTTGTCAACCTGAGGAGGGAGTTCAGTGGCCATTGCTCCAGCTTCAAATGTACAGTAAAAGCTCCCACCTGACAGATGATCACTTTCCTCAGCCACAAGCTGTTTCTCAGTCTAGTTCCAGCACAGATTCTGCAGGCTTTCCACTTTCCACTCTCCATCCACTCTTACCTCATTGGAAGAACTCTCTCACCATTGACAGAATGCTTCTGTCATCTCTACTTCACCTGCCATCTATTCCATCCACGAGTGCCCTTTATACTGTCTCACCTTGGTCCTCAGAATCCGACCATGATCAGCCCCAACAGCAGCAACACCAGCAGCACCAACAACAACCTTCTCCGCAATCACCTGATGCGGCACAGGACAGAGGGCATCAGCACCCAAGCACATTGCTGCCCGGGATGGCCTCACCATGGCCAGATTTAGTTAACCTGATGCTGTACACCCTGGCTGCCACATGATGCGCCAGGTTGGCACCATCCCACACCAACAACATAAAGCATCCCTACAATGTCCAAGCCATTCCTTTCACACTCACCACCATTGTGGGTGGTACCATTGTATCTCACCATTCACTGCAACTCACTAAGCCACTTCCAAAGGTGCACACACATCTGTCCAATAATGGAAAGTGTTGAAAATAAAGGTTTCAATGCTTGACGGTACATTAACAGAAACTTTACATGAACATTGGATAAAACACCCAAGTGCCTACCCTTGTGTGTTCTTAGTTGGTATGATTGTACTAGGATAAGGGTGAGTGTGAGGGGTGGCTAGTGAGATGGGGATGTGATAATGTAGATAGAGAGGGATTGGTGGAGGTGCAAGGTAAGCTGATGTAAGGATGTGCCGGAGTAGGGTAGGGAAGGCAGAGTGATGGGGATGTGATGAGAGGCCCAGTGGGATGAGGTTGAGTGTGGCTTTGTACTAACGTTTCGTGATCTACTGAGATCATTGAAAGGTTTGCACCACTGCACCCAGGTCCTCCTGACAACATCCCTGCTTGTGACCTCTGCAATGTGCAACCAGACGGTGTTGATCTCCTGAGGAGGTCTCTTCCGCCCATCACAAGGGAAGAGAACCTCCCTGCATGTTCTGACTCCATCCATAAGCATATGGGGGGAATCATGGGAGAACCTGGGAGCAGCCCTGCACCTCTGTGCAGTCATTGTCAGTGTTTGCAGCACTTCAGTGCTGTAGAACACTGACAGCACAAATGTTAAAATAAAGTTGGCCATGGTCCCTTTAAGGAAACCGGCTGAAGATGCGTGATGATGTCACCAGACCCGCTTCCTCCAATTGGCCTGGGAAATGTGCTGGGCAGGCTTAACAAGTTCTATCAATGGAAAATCATTTTCCAGAGCAGGATGGAGCCAACAGCGGGGTCGGGACCCGCCACTGACGTTGCCCACCCCAGGCCCGCCGATGTGAGGAAAATCTCGGCCCTTCTGTCTACATGCACTTCCTGTGAAGGAAATCTTACTTCCTGTTGTCGCACTTTTCTATCAACCTTTTCCATTATAAACACCAATGTCCACATTTTATTGGACACAGCCTATGTAAACTCATTACCTTGTAACTGTACAAAGTGCACATCAGGTGATGCTGTACTAGCTCAATGATTTCTGTAAATTTTTCACTGCCAATTTTTTGCTCATGAAAGGTCCAGCTTGTTCCCAATGAATTCTGGGATACTTGACTATGTTAACCCCCTATTTACCCATAGTGTAGGTTTAGCTGACTGAAGCACATTTGCAGACTGCAAGATGCCACTTCACTTATCAAGCTTCGGAATGTGTGCGTTCACAGCCTCAGTAGAGCCATTGTCTAAACACGGCCTGTCCTCCCAGGAGATAAGGGTACAACTAACAACCAACATTGTACCAGTCACAGGATACATGAATCACTGCGGCCTTGTAGCCATCCTGCTTGTTCGACAGTTAAGGATAAAACATGTTTTCTCAAACTATAAACTATGCCGATAACGGGGAAGAGATAACAGCAAGAATGCGGGGAGTAGGATGAGACAAACAACATCTGTGACTGGCATGGTCAGAGGGTACCCGAGTTCAAGGGGTAGGCCCGACCGTTGAGTGACTAACCACATAAACCAATAAAGAGTAACTGTTGTGACACTGTTTGTACGTGTACGCCCCCATTCTGTAGTAGGTGGGCGTTGCTTATAGAATTGTATAACTTGAATGAACTGCTACTTATCCCTCGAGAGTGCACCCCTAGCTTGAGGAAGCTGAGTGGCTCTCTCTTGTGCACAAGTTCTCTTGGTTGTTTTAATAAATTCTGAACTTGTCCTCAATTCCATCTCCGTCTGGAATTTCTCCAAATTCGAATCTAACACTCAGTAACTGAAATTTCTATGTCCAAAGTAAAAATTTAAGCACAATAAAATATTCAAAAAGTTACATATTTCACAATAATGTGATTACATTTATTAATTGAATTGTCTTTTAATGTTTTCAGTAAAGTTTTTACTGAAACATTCAACCTTTCCCAAAAGCCTGGGCTTAGACTTTCTGCTCAGAGCAGCTAACTGAATTTGGATTGTGCAGTATACCCAATTTTTTAGGTGCATCAGTACCATTCAGTAGCTGAACCATTGGAATTTTTTGTTTGTTGTTATTTTCGAAAATTATTTGAATACATTTTTGAAATTTGTCCTCTAACTTTTCACATTGCCCTGCTCCTCCAGGATCCACGTAAAGTTATTTTCTCAAAACATTTTGGCGGCGGCCTCCAGCAGACCCTATTCCACTTATCCGGGTTGGGTCCAAAAGCAGGTGTTGTGCCCCTTACACAATGCGGTCAAGGACACCTCTACAGCACCCGAACCAATATGGCGTTGGACATGTTTCCAACGCTGTTCAGTTGCGGGTGGTTGGTACCCTAAATTGAACCTCTGTGCCCCGTTTTCCACATGGAAAATAGGTGCAACAAGGTCTAATTTCACCCCATATCTTTCGTCTTAATTTGAGATTTTTTTCCAAGTGAAAAATTAGTTTAATTTGTTTCATTTAATTTAACCTGTGATTTTTAATAGTTAGCAATCAATATTTACATTTTCTTAGATGTGTGTGAGAGACAGAGAGATGTTTAGGAACCAATCACTACACACTAAATTCAATGGCCCAGAAATTCGGGTCGAGGGCTTCCCTCAGGTGCAAGCCTCCGACCTGCACTTACCTTGCGCGACGGCCATTGTGCTGTGGGCCTGCTCCAACTGCCGGCGCGCAGTGCTTGCGTATCCCAGGGGCGCAGTTAGTTCGATGCGTCCCTTGGGATCACGTGGGCCATGGAGAGCCAATCGGAGCAGGGAATGCTTCATTCATAAGTTTGACAGGAAGGGCTGTCAAACTTATAAATACTACAAGCCCCAAAACATCACTAAATCTTCAAATAATTTTTTTTTTTAAATCACATTTTTTAAATAAACTATAAATTACATGAAATAACTATTTTAAATAACTTAAATTTTTGAATAAAATAATTTTATTTTCTAACAGGACTAAAAATAAACTTACCTTTCTTTAAAATATTTAAAAATAATAAACCTGTGGAAAAAATGTTTTAATTTTAATTAATTCACCACTTACCTTGTAAAAAGCAGGCCTTGCGACTGTTTTTTATATGTGTAACTTCTGGAGACTTACCCTCCCGGGAAAACCTGCAAAAAAAACGTAAGTTCGATGCACACGCGCAGCCTCTCCTGCGCACGCGCTCGAACTCTGAACCCCTTCTTTCAGGGGAACGGAAGTGCCGGTTTGCCACACATGCGCAGTGCATGCAGGAAACCGGCACTTCCATTGGGCCTACGGGTGAGTACCCCGTGCATACTCACCCATGGAGACCCGAATTTCTGGAATGTTTACAGAGATTCCTTAGAGAGTCACAAACCACTGCTGCCAAACATGAGATTTCCCCTCAGCAAACCTCAGGTTTTCCCCTCTATAGTTCTGAATAACCCCTGGCTCCCCTTCATAGTAATGCCAGATCATAGATCCCCATCTCCTGTGCCCCACCCCCAAACACACACACACTGCCACACTCCAGCAGTGCTATCAAATTCAAAGACTTCCATCCCAAAGCTGATCAACTGCAGGACAATTTTTCAGTGCTACCAACATCCAGATTGCCTCCATTGCTACCAAAGTGCAGGACTGCCAAGTGCAATTAAACTCCATTCCCCTTCCCCAGTACTGCTAATTAACAGCTATCTACCTCTACTTGGTCTATTTTGTGTAATAAGTTTTTTAAATGGTAAGGGATAGAAATGAAATCTGCAGGTAAAGGAATTGACTCACCACGAGCAAATGGGAGACATACTAATATATTTTTATTTATGTATAAATATATAGATAGATAGATAGATAGAAAGAGCTAATGACTACAGTGCATCATAATCAATACTGAAGACAGCAATATTTTAATGGCATGTTCTTCTCTAAAGTGGTGCCTAAATGCATCTGATAAATGTATTCGACTTCCATCACAAAGTGTGAAAAGTATCTATTTCATTGTACTTTTCAGACACACATATACAGAGACACATACATACATACAAAAAAATAGCGATTTCATATAGCAGTAATTGGTTTAACAACATTTTGGTCCTTCATAATTACACAAATATCTCCACAAAGAATAATATCTGAATGTTAACAAGGAAGGAAATATAAAGCAATAATGAGAGTCTAAAGATTTTTAATATGCAACATATTAGTTGTGTCTCAACAAAGCATTTCTTTTGGTCAGTATTTTCCCTCTGTTCCAGAAAAGCAAACTCACAAGCACCCTGTTAAGAATGCAATGTTTTGGTTACCTATGTTCACTTAACACTGAAAAAAATGGACTGAATGTTTAACACTAAATCAGTATTTGAGCAAACTATAATTCATTTCTTAGAATGTTGATCTCTGACCCGCGTCTTCCAAGTTGAGGTGTCTCATTCTTGCTGTGCCTTCAGGAACAATTTCCATATTGGTTTCAACAGAAACATTTGTTTTGTTTAAGACAGATCCTTCTTCACTGCCTATGTTTTCTTTTATATGTTCTGGAGGGCGCTTCCACTCTGGACGTGTGGCAATCCAAAAGATGCATCCTCCAAAGATTAAAATGAAAACTCCCAGAGTATTGACCAATATAGCCTCAGGAGGTGACTGAGAATATGAGAGCGTGGTATTTCTACCTGAGCGTCTGGAAAAGAAAATGGAAGAAGTCTAACAATAATAGTGGCAAATCTCCTCTTCTAGCTGAAAAAGTATTTCTGCTCCTATTCTAAAAATGTTCAAACAAATATTTGGAAATATCATAATCCAAATTCAGGATTCTGAGCCTTTCAAAGCATACAAATTTTAGGAGACGGAGTCATGTCTGGGATACACCGGAGTTCGTAAATTGAATATAGCAGCTGTCGAAATTAGATACTTTCCCCGTAGGCCTAGGTCAGTGGTGCTGAGGGGGGGGGGGGTGGGTGGGAAGAAAGAATTGTATTTCAAATATCATTCTTTAAAAAATTTAGCTTCTTTTCATTTGTAACACCCAGACATTACAATAAGGTGTTTCAAAAGGTGGAATGCAGATTTTTCAAACTAATATTTAATTTTTTTTAATGACTATGCCATCATGTCTAAAATATGTTACTGAGTTTTGCCTTATGAAGAACATGAATATCCTTTTCTGAATTGAATGGCCAGCTTGTGAATAAGGATAGGCTCTATCACTAGGTCAAGGATTAGAAGTATACACCCTCTTATCCCCCTCCCTTCCACCCCCACACAAAGGATTGTCAAGGATGCAGATTTTGTTTTTAAATTCACCTTCTTGTGTTGGAATATATGACAGAAAACTAGGTGGGATATTCTGCACATGCAGAGGAAAATGTTGCCTTCTGTCAATGTTTTGTATTGAAAAATATGTAAATTGCTTGATTATTCCAAACTGGCTTTTTCAGATTTTTGTCACATAATCAGCATTGGTTTTTTAATGAATGCAGTTAGTTTATTTATTTACATTGTTAATATTATTAAAGCTGAAGTGAAACGTTGAGATTTAAAAAACATTGAATCTAAATTATTTTTGTAATTTTTAGATTTTAACAAAATCTAAAGAATATAAGGGTAATTTCAGCTATCCTGTGCTCCCAGCCGAGCCATGCTTGAAGGGAGTATGGATTAAAGAAATTAGGCTACAATATCTAAGCCCTCCATACCTAAATCGAGTGTGGCTGAATGTTGAATAGACAATAGAAGCATCACAGTAAACAAGATGTTGTAGGTGATCGATATTGTTCCTATGCATTACCATTTCAGATAGGCTTTGCAGGAGACACTACTGTTGCTGATGACTTGAAGTACCAAATAGTGTATAGAACTAAGGTAAAACAGAGCTATTTGTGCTTATATTTAATATAAAATGCTGATTAATATATATTTACTGTAAAACCTTTTAGTTGTTTGTTAAATAACTGAGAAATGAAACCAGATCACTTTGATTAGGTTTACGATTGGGCCAAAGAGATTAAATGAAAATCTGTTCTACTGGCATGTGCCCCATAGGTCAAAAGGCCTATTTTGTGCAGTAATTTCTATCATTCTATATGTACAATTATTGCTGCCATTTTCTAAATAATTCTTTGATAACACTAGTTTATACTTACAGAGTGAAAATAAGTTTTTCAGTGATTCCCATTTCAGCTGCAGCAATTGCCATTCCAAAGATGAAAAGACCAGCGAAGACATGGATTGACATGTAAAAAGCCTTGATAAACATAGGAGTGAAGGGCAGCAGAAAAATGCACAGCCCTAATACTATCTGTAAGGTAAAAGAAGTTATTCGACAACCTGTTCAATACTTTCCACAGCCGTCAGATGTTTAAGAGACAAACTGGCAGCTTTCCGGAGGAGTAAATCTTTTTCTTACGGGGTTTCTGTGTAGGACAAGCCTTCTTCTGAATTTTTTATGTACTAAAGCACTAGAAAGAAATGAGGTCACAGCTTAAGTGATCTTGAGGTTCTCATCTAACTGAAGAATACTGATTGACTGTCCCATTTAGTTTTCTAAAATAAGCACAACTAAACTAAGTGTTTTACTTCTACTTCCCCCTGCCCTTGACTAAATGGAGTGGGGATAAGCAATAATCTGAAGTTAGAGGAGCAAAGAGTGTGGGCAGCAACAACTTCGTAGTCAACAGTGGCGGCAGAGAAGGAGAACAGGGTGTTGTTGGCTTACGTATGAAAACTCAAGACCTGGTGCTTAAGAATAACTAAGGGATAGCATGCAAACAGTAAGTAAAAGGGGGCAAATCTCAGGTAGCCATCTGTGCAAGGGAGATATTTTGGCTGCTTTGGGACAGGTGAGAATTAAACCAGGATAGAGCAGTGCCTGAAGGTGAACCCCGAAGGAGAGATGGTGGAAGGGGATGGAGTGGTTGACAGTGCTGCAGGTAGCAAAGAGGTAAAGGGCAAGAAGGGACAATGTGATGGACTACAGCAGTCTTGTATATGGGTTGGAAGATGGATTCGAGTGACTCAAAAGGGAGTTTTAGGAGAGGTGGGAGTTGCGTTCAAGGATGTTAGAGGGAAAGAGCAGGTTGGAGACATGGTTGGAGTTAGTGGAGAGGTCTAGGGAATATTTTCTTTGTAATAATGTGATGACAACAGTTTTGAAAGGGTAGAGAAAGTATCAGATGATAGGGAAATGTTGGTAACATCCGTGAGCATGGGGCCAAGAGGAAGGAGTTGGGTAAACTGGTCCTGAGTCAGAAGGAATGATTGGGAACACTAGGTTTCATGGAGGAAATTAGTTCACCGACTATAGGGGAGAAACTGGAGAATGAAAGTAGGGGAGAGTTAAGGAGGCAGCAGTAAATAGCCTTGATTTTGGAGAGAGTTGTCCATGAAATCTCCACATCTAGTGCTAGAGGCAAAGACAGAGGTTGTAGGTGGGAAGATCTGAGGAGGTGGTTAGTGGTTGAGAAAGAAGTTTCGGATCATTCTTGGCTCTCAGAATGATCCTGGAGCAATGGGAAAAATTGGCCATATCTGGCAGTAGATGGCCAGATTGGTTAAATGCCACAAGCACACAGATGTGAGATTGTGGACGTGGTAGGTGTACCTACCAGTGGAAGACTGTCTGTAGCCTAGTGGAGATGAGGGCAAGAAAGATGATCCAAGGCAGTTGTGAAGCAGATTGACAGAAGTGTCAATATTAGCCTAAACGTGAGGAGTGGGAGTTGGGAGCTGGAGTAGGTACTGGGGAGTTGGGAAGGGGGTACTTTTTTCCAGGGATGGGACAAGACGGCGGTGAACTTTAGAGCGGGTAGAAGAATGCAGATGAGGAAGTAGTTGGAAAATATTGGTAATCAAGATCTGCAAAGTGGCCAGGTGGTCTTGTGATTGAGAGGTCAAAAGAGCGACAATAAGATCACGGGGGAACTTAATGTGGTGAGTGATGAATTCATCTGCCTTATGCATTTTAAAGATTTATAATTTTAAGATTTCTACACATTTCTTTAATTATGTTTGGTTATTTAAAAAAGTATGCTTAATGTGCAGTTATGAAGCCGGTGAAAGACATTCAGCACCGAAAGAATTAAAGATGTTGGGCTAGAAATTCATCTCGGGCAGTGGTGTACAACGTGCGGTATCGGATTGGCTGCCCATTATACACAGCGCCTGATATTCCATTCCCTTGACTGCAATAGACTGAATATCAGGCACCCAATCCAATACTGCATGTTTTGTGCCACCGCCCGAGATGAATTTCTAGCCCGTTCATTTTGATGTTCCCTTCAAAGTAACACGACGTCACAGGGAATTTCAATGTTTGGCCTAAACAGTTAAGTGATTAAATTCAGGAGTGCCCATCATTGGGCGCCTCCCCGGGTTATTACTAGATTGACGGACATCGGGCCTCAGACCTCATTACAATGAAGACGGCCCTACGGGAAGAAGCAGCACAAGGCTCCAAGTTTGGAGGCAAGTGGTTGAGGGTCTTTGTTCTTTGTATCATGGGGGTTAGGGAGGAATGGGATCATTGGACCAGGGATCAGGGGCCTCGGGGAATGGATCGGGGGTCGTACTTTGTATCGCGGGATAAGATCGGGGCTTCAGGACCTGGAGTGGCAGTGATCAGTCATTATGGGAAGTACTTACCTTTTTTTATTTATGCGATGTTTCTCTGAGCCTCAGGACAAACCAATATTGGAGCTGGGACCTGAAGCAGGCGTTAGGCTGCTTATTTGCACATGCAAAGGTGTGAACACTTACTTCAGGCGTGGGTCAAGGATGCCTCTTGTTTGCCCTTACCCAATATGACGGGTGGTGCAGTTCCTGCCTGCCATTTTGGGGCCTTAGGAGGCTGCATAGTGCCTGTAAAACAGGTGCGATGCAGCCCACTTTAAATCCCTAAGGTTCTTAAGAGTGGAGGAACAGAAAGATCTAGAGGTGTGCAAATACACAGATCTTTAAAGGTGGGAGAACAGGTATAAAAGGCCATAAAAAGGCAAATGGGATTCTGGACTTTGTAGATGGGGGCACTGACTATAAAAGCAAGAAAGTAATGTTGAATTATTACAAGACATTGGTTAGGTTACAGTACTGCATGCGGTTCTAGGCACTCCATTATAGGAAGGCTATTAGAGCCATTGAAAGGGTAGAATTAAGATTCACTAGAATGATACCAGAATGAGAGGCTATAGTTATGAAGAAAGGCATGATTTTTTTTTCATTGGGTCAGAGATGTTAGGGGATGATCTGAAACAGGTTTTCAAAATGATGAAAGCTTTTGAGAGGGTAGATAATAAAAGAATGTTTGCACTGGTTGGTAAATTGGTAACAAGGGGGTGTAGATCAGGATGGTTATGAAGAAGAATGACAGAGAAATTAGATTTTTTTTTCCATAAAGAGAGTTATTACAATATGAAATGCTTTGCCACAAGTGGCTATTGAGGCAGAGACTTTAACATTATTTAAAAGAGAATTGATTAAGAATTTGAAAAGAAAAAAGAAAAAATGATATAATACTGCCTCCTAGATCAGTATGTTTCTAGTGCAGCAAGTAAAGTAGTGCTGTTTGATTTAGTTTTGAGAAATGAAGTGGGACAAATAACAGATGAGAGAATAGAACAATTGAGAAAAAGCAACCATAACATAGTTAGGTTCAGTGTGAAAATAGAAATGGATAAATGAAGAGTCAAAGATAACAGTGCAGGACTAGAAAAAAGGCAAAGTTCAGTGAGATAAGAAGGGATCTGGCTCTGGGCAGATGAATTAGCTAACAGCACGATGAATTAGCAGTGGGGAATCTTCAAATAGATTTATTCCTAAAAGGTGAAAAGGATAACTCCACAGTTAAATAGAGATTCCAGAGTTAAATAGTGCAGCGGGGATATGAAAGGGAAGATTATAAGGGAATATGAAAAAAGGAAAGCAGCTAATATTAAAGTAAATTGTAAGGACATTTATAAGCATATTAAAAGGAAAAAAATAATTTAACAGACCACTGCTGAAGGGGAGAATCTGGTTAAAGGGGATGAACGTATGGCAGAGATATTAAACACATAATTTCCATTGGTTTGTACAAATGATGGTAGCAGTGAGAATGTGGAAACATTTTTATAGATCATTTTAGAAAAGAATTTGGTTTTGAAAGTATTAGCATAATTCAAGACTGACAAGTCAGAAAGGAGATAGTACAAGCTATGAACACAATTTTTTAATCCTCCTTGGATACACAAATTGTGCTGGAGTACTGGAGGGTAGCTAGTGTAACAGCTCTGTTCAAAAAGGAAACAAAGATAAAGTAGATAACTATAGACCAGTTAGTTTACCATCAGTTGTGGACAAACCCTTGCAATCCATAATTCAAATAAAATTTGTGAGCATTCAGAATACCTATATAGGATAATAAAGACTTGCATTTATATAGCGCCTTTCACGACCTCAGGATGTCCAAAGCGCTTTAAAGCCAATGAAGTGTTTTTTAAAAGTGCAGTCACTGTTGTAATGTAGGAAATGCAGCAACCAAATTGTGCACAGCAAGCTCCCACAAACAGCAATGTGATAATGACCAGATAATCTGTTTTAGGGATATTGACTGAGGGATAAATACTCTCCAAGACACCGGGGATAACTTCCCTGTTCTCCTTTATCCACCTGAGAGAGAAGGCGGGGGGCCTTGGTTTAACGTCTCATCCAAAAGACGGCACCTCTGACAGTGCAGCACTCCCTCAGCACTACACTGGAGTGTCAGCCTAGACTTTTTGTGTTCATGTGTAGTCTTATACTGTATCATGTGCAGTTTTTCTTTTTATTGTGTGCAGTGTCTGTGTTGAAACATAAGGGTAAATGGGTTAAATCTGTTATACTGACAGTTGCTACTGAGCAAGAGTTGTTAACCAAACATTGCGGAACAGGGAGGTGGCAAAACCTGTTTTTTTTACCTTTATATTACCCGCAAAGGATTTTTGCTATTTGGGACAAAGTCATTTGTGAAACCAGCCAAGGCTAAAGTCTGTTACTCGGAACCCAAACACTGTGCTGAGTACGAGCGACACCTGCTGATAGGCAGATCAGAGGAGTGGCGAAACTGTCATGTTTATCTGGCAGAACCTGCTGTTGTGTGTATTGCAAACGTCTGTATAAAAAAGACTAGTGTGAGCCGACCGGTTTTAGAGAGGAAATCGAGAGTGGCTACCCAGGGGCTTGGAGCCATGCAATTGAAACAAGCTAATGACAAACTGGTACTTGAGAATGAGAGCCTCAAGCGACAGTTGGAGAACACGAGGGGAGAGCTCAGGGAACTAATATAGACCAGCCAGGGAGACAGATCGTACAAGTGTCAGTTAAAGATCTATGAGTTACCAGGGAAACTGGGACGCCACATCACCCTTGTTTTTTTAAATTCATTTATATGATGTGGGCGTCGCTGGCAAGGCCAGCATTTATTGCCCATCCCTAATTGCCCTCGAGAAGGTGGTGGTGAGCCGCCTTCTTGATCCGCTGCAGTCCGTGTGGTGAAGGTACTCCCACAGTGCTGTTAGGGAGTTCCAGGATTTTGACCCAGCGATGATGAAGGATCGGCGATATACTTCCAAGTCAGGATGGTGTGTGACTTGGAGGGGAACATGGAGGTGATGGTGTTCCCATGAGCCTGCTGCCCTTGTCCTTCTAGGTGGAAGAGGTCGCGGAGTTTGGGAGGTGTTGCCGAAGAAGCCTTGGCGAGTTGCTGCAGTGCATCTTATAGATGGTACACACTGCAGCCACGGTATGCCGGCGGTGGAGGGAGTGAATGTTTAAGGTGGTGGGTGGGGTGCCAATTAAGCGGGCTGTTTTGTCCTGGATGGTGTCGAGCTTCTTGAGTGTTGTTGGAGCTGCAATATACTTCTAAGTCAGGATGGTGTGTGACTTGGAGGGGAACTTGGAGGTGGTGGTGTTCCCATGCGCCTGCTGCCCTTGTCCTTCTAGGTGGTAGAGGTCACGGGTTTGGGATGCCGATTGTGATGCTGGAGACTGGGGAGATGGGGAAGAGGGACAGCCCGTTAATGTAGTAACTAAAAGTATTGGCCACAATGGCCAGGGCAATGTCATGAGTAGATAGGTCAATTCTACGCCCCTTAAGCCGGAGCAGGCTGCAGCTCTGGGCAAAGAATTAGGACCTCTCAAGAACAATGAGAATCCCATAGAATGGGCATGGGGAGAGTTTAAGAGAAGCCACCCTGAGTTAGAAGATGGAGATCTGAAAACGGTTCTGTTGACAAGTTCGGACGAGGGTTTGAAATCGAGCCTGCCTGCAGCCATATACCTGCCTCGGTCAACTTCAGACGAATTGGTAGTGGAAATATCGGAGGTATTGGGTCTGCACAGTATGAATCTGATGCAGGTGTGTGCAGACACACCCCAGGGCCCGACCGAACACCCAACTGCTTTTGCCAATTGGTTATATGATATGTACTGCATGATCCATGCAGGGGTCGTCGCTCCAGCTGCTCTGGGTTCAGAACAACCCGCAGAGCCACCACAACAACGACAAGACGAACCCCTGTTTAAGCAAATGCATATTAGTCAGTTGCAGTCCTTGTCCTGGGAGTTTCAGTCAATAAGGAACAGAGACGGCAAGATATAATAAGTCTGACCATACAGTGTTCAGGATATTATCCCAAAGGGAAAAAGCAAACCCATGGCAGTAGTAGAGGAAACAGCCCTGAGGGAGACATGGGGTAAGCAAGCCCCTAGGGAATGTGTCTCTCAGCCTCTGGGAAGAAGCGATAGGGGACCCCTGAATAAGGAATAGGACCACAGTGTTAACGCCTGTGGAAAGTTGGGACACTTCACCTGTGACTGTAGGCAAGGGCGAGGACGTCCAAATAACTGCCATGGAACACCCCCTCCATACTTGGAAAGGCAGCATTCACTGGGGTTGGTAGAGGATAAATTGGAAAAGGTATTGGCGGTATTGACTACAGCCAAAATCACTGGTAGGGCTAGGGAGATGGCTGCAGTCTGGGGACCAACGGCACCACTATAGCTATGGCCAGAGGGAGAATGGCCGGCCAATGGAAACTATGGGAGTCAGGCATGAAGGAAACTGGCCCCCCACCCCCCGATCGAGTCGGTAGTGGAGTTCCAACATGATGGGCATGCCAGACCAGATGTCTCGGCCATTATTGATGAGGGCCAATGGCAGACAATGGTAGTAGACATAGGTTCGGCAGTGACCATCATACATACTCCACATCCCGAACGTCAGGTAGCGACGGGAGGGAAATGCACACTTTTGCGAGGCTTTGATGTATCGCCACAGCATGCTTATCAGCTAAGTTTAGTTCATCTCTCACTGAAGGAAGTTGACTGTAAGTCAAGGTCCGCGGTGGCCACGCGAACCAATGATGGTCACGTTATTTTAGGAACCAATGTGCTTATGCGATATGGTGTTATTATAGATTATGAAAATGGATGTTTATGGTAAAATAAGGGAAGTGAAGGGACACCACCAGTGCCGATTTCAGGCGCACACACAGTATATGCAGTCAAGAGGGAGCATATGCTTCTCCAACACATTCAGGTGAGGAAGTGCAGCAGCTGTTGCAAAAGGGGGCGGGAGCTTTTGCCAAATCGAAGTATGACAGCGGGCGCATGGAAGGAAAGGAGCCTGTGAATGGAACTCCTCACCCGTTCGCCAAACAATACCCCATTCCAAGGGTAAGCCATCGTATGTAGAAGCCACTATCCAATCCTTAATAAAACAGGGAGTTATCAGAGCTGGTACCTTTACAACTAACTCTCTGATCTAGCCTGATAAGAAACCCGATAGTAGTTGGAGGTTGACAATTGATTACTGAAAACTTGACCGTGTTACACCCACTTGTTCACCGGTAGCTAGGACAACGGCCACTCTCCTATCTCAAATTCCGACAGGGGCCAACTGGTTCTCAACCCTAGATATAGCCAATGGATTTTGGAGTATCCCGGTAAAGAGAGAGGATCAGTATAAGTTCGCTTTTACCTTTAAGGACCAGAGTTACACGTGAACGTGTCTACTACAAGGCCTTCACAATGCCCCCATGATCTTTCACAAAAAGGTGGCTAAGGTAATTGAAGGGTTTTCAGCACCAGAAAACCTGTTACAATATGTAGACGATTTACTACTTGCCACAAGCAGCAATGGGCAGCATCTGCAACTGTTCGGTGGGTTGCTTGGAACATTTAAGGGGGCGGGACTAAAGTTGAACCCACGGAAAGCTCAATTGCTACAGAAATGAGTGAAGTTTCTGGGCATGTCCATCTTGGCCAAACTCCCAGGCCAGCACCACAGGCATATCACCCTATCAGGCCTCTGGGTCAGAAGGTTGTGGGTTCAAGTCCCACTCCAAAGACTTGAGCACAAAAAATCTAGGCTGACACTCTAGTGCACTACTGAGGGAGTGCTGCACTGTTGGAGATGCCATCTTTCGGATGAGATGGCTCTCTCTGATGAATATAAAAGGCGAGAGTGCTACTAACTGAGCAGCAGCTGACACTTGTTGGAACAGATGGTGGAGTACGTCAATGAAATGAATCGTTTTGTAGCCAGAAACATTGGCAAATCTAACAGCAGATTAAGAAGTATTTCGGTAAAAAGGTGAAACCAGCCAAATATGAGTTTGGAAATGTGGTAATGGTACTAAATTATAGAAAAAAGGAACATGTATTTGAGCCTAAATAGATGGGCCCCTTTCCCATCATGGCCCAAGTGAGTCCAGCTGTGTATCTGATTCAGAAAACTGATACGGGTAATAAGGTCACTAATGGTACCACATCAATCAACTGAAGCCCGCGAACTCAGTCAGTGACAAAACTGGTACTGTGCTTCATCTCAACAGGCTGGCGAAATCCTAAAGGACCAGAAAATGTATCAATGATTATACTTTTAGGTTGTGGGCGGCATGCTCCAGGAATGCTGGCCCCCTAGATGAACAATATGGATATAATCAGACCAGAGAAGAAGAAAGGACAAGAGAAATCGAAGAACGACTGAGTTGATGGTGGAGCTGCAGGTGCGAGATAGCAAGTCTCGATCACATGGAAGAAGTACTGAACGGGAATCGAATTACTGGTGCACAAGTGGAAAAAGGGAAGGGAAGGGAGTACGGGTAAAATGTATTTGTAAAGGGAATGGAAAGGCGGAAGGGATCCAGTGACAGTGGTTTCAAGACCAACTTAGCATGTTTACCCCTCCCATTGGAGATGTCGGAATACCTTATAAGGGGAAGTTGTTCCGACAACTTGATGGGAAGAGTGGCCTAGCATGGACTCAAATGTTAAATTGGCCCCAGTTTTGGAACAGGTACAGCAGTAATGTCCGTTGCGAGCCAAACAAGGGGAGGGGTATAGCACCTTGCATGTAAAATTAGAAGCCATCAAGAAACCAGGTATAGATGCCACCGAGAGCCTAGGCCCTCCGTGCCCTATGATATTCCCTAATCCACAGAAGTATGGGTTGGAAATGAAAAACTCAGGAGCTGTGTTGCACAATGATGTGCACTTTGAGATTGTCCCAATCATTTTAATTTGACTCTTTTACATCTGCCTGATGGGGTATGCCTTGATTTGTTCTGCCTCATGTTGAAGGAGTTTGTAGAGGATTCACAGGCAAGAAACCAGAGAAAAGATTGGGAAAGACCTAACTCAGATGAGAAAGAAGGGCAAAGGCCTGATGCCGACGGAGAGATGTGGCAGAGTGGGTGGGAATAGGAGCTGCAGCAGGCATGGCTGGTATGAATCGAATAGATATAGCAAGTATGTGGGAGCACGACAAGATCATGCGAAGGCAGTTGAAGGGATTACTTACCAAATTTAATCCATGAGCAAGATAACTCCTTGCTATCCACCCAGGAGATAGTAGCGGCCATTCAATTTATCTTAGATAAAGTTAACAAAATTGTTGGGGTTAATAATCAAGAATATGCCCAACAGAACATCTCCAAGGGAGTCACCTGTAGCATGTATGGGAATTTTGTACTTACCCTAATACAGAAGGGTCTGTCTGACCTCGAGTCTAACCATGTCCCCACATTTGTTAAGAAGCACCACTTGGCTACTTGACTGGGAGCCAATAAGACGGAAGAAAACTATACGGCAACATGGCCTAGCCTTTTTCGCCCCTCGGGCTCACTCCCAGAGCAGGGATGATCAGATCCCAGCGATTTTAGCGGTCCCGATCGTCACCAACCCCGCAACTCTTCCTGTACAGTTGTACAAGGTGGAGTCCATAGGAGCCATTGAACATTCTAATGGTGGTACCACCCTCAATGGCTGGTTGACAGAAAGGGCGCATGGGTGGCCCCACACCTGGAATGTTAACATATCAGAAATGCAAATATATAATTCCCTGAAAGTGAGTCCAAGTAGATAAACCATTAAAAAGCTAGTAGTGTTTTTGGTTTTATAAATTGCAACATAGAATACAAAAGCAGAGAGGTTATGATAAATTTGTACAAGGCGATGGATAGGCCACAGTTAGAACACCGTGTGCTGTTTTGAGCATCCTATTGTAGAAAGGTTATTAAAGCCATAGTGTACAGGGTAGCTTCACCAGCATGATATCGGGTTTGAGTCATTGTAGTTATGAGGAGAGACTTAGGTCACCGACAGCACATCATGATGGTGAATGCCCGGTATCCTGGCAGCAGTCACGAGTACAGATGGCCTTGCACGACGACCTCGACCAGCTGTGGACCCAGAAGGCCCGGCTGTAGGCTGCACCACCTCGGCAGCAGTCTAGGCTGGCTGGCTGATAGGCAGCAGCAGCAAAGGCAGCAGCAGCAAGGGCAATGGCAGAGTGGCAATGGTGGGAGTAGGAATGCTGTCATCCTGAGGGAGAGGACAGCAGGTTCTTGCTCCACAGACCCACTGCCACTCCCTCGGGGCAGCGCCGCAGCATTGCTAACAATCTGTTGGAGGACAGATTGCTGGCCTGCTAAGACACCCTGCAAACCACTTTCGAGACTCGTAAACCCAGCGACAATGGCAGCAATCTGAGCTTCCACTGCAGCAGTGAGACGTTGGGTCACTTCCGCCTGTGCTGCAATGGAAGCTGCAACATCGCCCATCACACCCAGCATCATGGCTGGGTCCACAAGGTCTCACCTGGAGTTGTCCATCATTTCTATCCTGGAATAATGCTGCTGCTGCTTCTTCTGTTTGCTCAAGATGAGGGACAGGCTGGCCTGTCAGTTCTTGGGTGTCTGGAAGCAGAAAGGCACAAGGGTCGGGTTGTGGGGAGTGGCGGGGGAAGTACGATATCCATGCATACACCATTAGCAGCTTCTAAGTGAGAAGAGATTGTGGGATGTGAAAAGATGGATTAGGTATGACCATACCATCATCATCAGCAATGCTTTCAACTTCTCCGCTGGCGACGGACTCAGTCACTGCCCCTTCAATAATTTCAAGCACGGATTCCTCCAGGCTGGTCAGGTTCTCTATTGTGGCTTGGCTGCCTCCTGTCTGCTGTTGCTCCCTCCTGTTATGTTCCTCCTTGGCCTGCAAGAGAAAGGGAAGTGTGTCAGTGAGTGTAGTGCAATGTGTTTGGGTGATATGCCTGCCATAGTTGAATAGTTGTCAGTGTGTGCATGGTATGAGATGTGGGCGTGAGGCTTGCAGCAGTGTTAAGGTTGTGAGGGTGAACTGAAGCCATGATTGTGAGGTACGAGTGGTGATAGCTAGAAATTGTTGGTAGGTGATTGATGGGGGTGTGGTGCACTGAGCAGTGCGTGATGCTTGTGGTGCAGATGGTAGGATATAGCATTTGCTGAAGCCTTCACTCACCTTGACCAGCCATGTGAGGTCATTAAACTTTTTTTGGCACTGAATACAGGTCATTGGGACCATACTGGTGGCTATGACGGAGTCAGCAATCTCCTCCCACAACCTTCTGCAAATGGCCTTGGATGGCTTCTTGCATCTCTGCGGGTAGAGGACAGCCCGCTTTCATTGCACTGCCAGGACCAAGGCCTCCAGGTGCAACATCTGAAAACCTTCTTGCTCGCTCCCTAGGTTGCTGTGCCATGGCTTGCTCCACAATGACAATGATGTGCTTCTGCAACAAAGCACCTCCTTTAAGTAGTGCAGCGCAGAGTGCACGAATCTTGTGTGTTGCCTGCGCCACTTGGAACAGGCGCAGGCAAGTAGGGTTGGGCAGTGTCACCACCCGTTTTCAGGCCTTATCCAATTTCTAGGCCATAGTGTGAACAGTGAGTCGTGGTAGCCTTTGCGGTTACAGAATATCTCAGAATTGGTATACAGTGCTCACAAAGCCACCTGTGCGCAGTCGATGGTGCCCTGCACCATGGAGAAGTCCGCTATCCTGGCAAAGCTATGTGCGTGCTCGTCCTGCTTCTCTCTGTTCAGAGAGAAGGCAATGAAGTCCCTTCTCCTGGAGTAGAGAGCCTCCGTGACCTCCCGGATGCAGCGATGGATGGCAAACTGGGAAATGTTAGCTATGTCTCCTGCTGCAGACTGGAAGGATCCGCTGTCGAATAAATTGAGGGCCACGGTGACCTTGAGGGCCACTGGGAGAGCAATGGTTGCCTTGTTCTGAGGCTGCAGGTCTGGGTGCAGGAGGTGGCAGAGTTCTGTGACCAGCCCCTTAGTGAAGAGGAGCCTCCGAATACACTGCTCCTGGCTTAAGTGGAGGTAAGAGAAGTGCTCTCCGAAGACCCTAGGTGGGTAAGGCCTTCTGCTGAGAGCCTTCCTGCCCCTCCTCCTCTCCTCCCTCTGCAAGCATCTTCTCCTCTTCTTCGCTGCCTCCGCTCCCTCTCCCAAAGATACTCGAGCGTGAGGGGGACTGCAAGTAGAACCCCCATGACTTAAGAAAGTGTTGTGAGCAGAAGCCTTTCAATGAAAATCAAGGCGTTCTCCATTTGAAGCAACATTCCTTTTGACCTCAGCAACTTTAAACAAGTTTAGAAAATTCCAAACAGTTGCAGAAATGTAGACAGAGCCAGTAAAACTGAGAAACCATGTCAGCTGCAAGTTGTTGCTGATGATCCCTTTAAATAGCGCTGCTGGAGGCCCCGTTCTGCTGCTGAACACAGTCAGCTGGTCATGATTGAGAGAGGCCGGTAAGTGGCGCGGCGACTTCGAAAATGACGCACATGCACTGACATCACAATCTGCCTAATTTCAGATCAGATCATTTAGTGTCAGCCGTGGCTCAGTTGGTAGCACCATCGCCTCTGAGTCAGAAGGTTGTGGGTTCAAGACCCACTCCAGGGACATGAGCACAAATATCTAGGCTGACACTCCAGTGCAGTACTGAGAGAGTGCTGCACCGTCGGAGGCGCCATCTTTCAGATGAAACGTTAAACCGAGGCCCCGTGTGGTGGATGTAAAAAATCCTACGGCACTATTTCGAAGAAGAGCAGGGGAGTTATCCCTGGTGCAATAGACAATATTTATCCCTCAATCAACATCATGAAAACAGATTATCACATTGCTGCTTGTGGGAGCTTGCTGTTGCAAAGTGGCTGCCGTGTTTCCTAAATTACAACAGTGACTACACTTCAAAAAGTACTTCATTGGCTGTAAAGCGCTTTGGGAAGTCCATTGGTTATGAAAGGCACTATATAAATGCAAGTCTTTCTTTTTTTCCATTTCTCTAGTGAATGCTGGCAACGGCAGCACTGCCGACCTACCCAAAATGGCGGCCGATACAGGACCCGCCGGAAGCGAGTCGGCTGCCATTTTTTCATCAAAACAGGCCTTAACGGCTGCGCTAAGCCACTGAATTTCTAGCCTATGACCACTGGAGTAGAGAAGGCTAAGAGGAGATTTAATAGAAATTTTTTTAATTCTAAAGTGTTTTCATAGGGTGAATAGGGAAACATTATTTGCTCTGGTTGGGAAATCAGTGATGAGGAGTAATCAATTTAACATAAGAACATAAGAAGTAGGAGCAGGAGTAGGCCATACGGCCCCTCGGGCCTGCTCCGCCATTCAATAGGATCATGGCTGATCCGAATCTAGACTCACGTCCACTTCCCTGCCCTCTCCCCGTAACCCCTAATTCCCTTATCTGCTAGGAAACTATCTCCGTTTTAAATGTATTTAATGTTGCAGCTTCCACAGCTCTCTGGGGTAGCAAATTCCATAGATTTACTACCCTCTGAGTGAAGAAGTTCCTCCTCATCTCAGTTTTGAAAGGGCAGCCCCTTATTCTAAGATTATGGCCCCTAGTTCTAGTCTCACCCATCAGTGGAAACATCCTTACCGCATCCACCCGATCAAGCCCCCTCACAATCTTATATGTTTCAATAAGATCGCCTCTCATTCTTCTGAACTCCAATGAGTAGAGGCCCAACCTACTCAACCTTTCCTCATACGTCAACCCCCTCATCTCCGGAAGCAAGTATATATTTTCTTAAATATGGAAACCAAAACTGCACGCAGTATTCCAGGTGTGGCCTCACCAATACCCTGTATAACTGCAGCAAGACTTCCCTGTTTTCATACTCCATCCCCCTTGCAATAAAAGCCAAGATTCCATTGGCTTTCCTGATCACCTGCTGCACCTGCATACTAACTTTTTGTGTTTCATGCACCAGGACCCCCAGATCCCTTTGTACTGTAGCACTTTGCAGTTTCTCTCCATTTAGATAATAACTTGCTCTTTGATTTTTTCTGCCAAAGTGCATAACCTCACACTTTCCAATATTATATTCCATCTGCCAAATCTCTGCCCACTCACTTAGCCTGTCTATGTCCTTTTGCAGGTTTTTTTATGTCCTCCTCACTCACTGCTTTCCCTCCCATCTTTGTATCGTCGGCAAACTTGGATATGTTGCACTCGGTCCCTTCCTCCAAATCGTTAATATAGATTGTAAAGAGTTGGGGTCCCAGCACTGAGCCCTTCGGAACACCACTAGTTACTGATTGCCAGCCCAAGAACGAACCATTTATCCCAACTCTCTGTTTTCTGTTAGATAGCCAATCTTTCACCCATGCCAGTATATTACCCCCAATCCTGTGACTTTTTATCTTGATCAGTAATCTTTTGTGCGGAACCTTGTCAAATGCCTTTTGGAAGTCCAAATACACTACATCCACTGGTTCCCCTTTATCCACCCTGTATGTTACGTCCTCAAAGAATTCGAGCAAATTTGTCAAACATGACTTCCCCTTCATAAAACCATGCTGACTCTGTCCTATTAAATTATGTTTATCCAAATGCTCTGTTACTGTTTCCTTAATAATGGACTCCAACATTTTGCCAACCACAGATGTTAGGCTAACTGGTCTATAGTTTCCAGCTTTTTGTCTACTTCCCTTCTTAAATAAGGGTGTTACATTAGCAGTTTTCCAATCTGCCGGGACCTTTCCTGAGTCCAGGGAGTTTTGGAAAATAATCACCAATGCATCCACAATCCCTACCGCCACTTCTCTCAAGACCCTAGGATGTAGGCCATCAGGTCCGGGGGATTTATCCGCCTTAAGTCCCATTATTTTACCGCGTACCATCTCCTTAGTGATTTTAATCGTGTTTAGCTCCTCCCCCCCCCCACCCCATTTGTCCAGTGTTGGGATATTTTTAGTGTCCTCTACTGTAAAGACTGATACAAAATATTTGTTCAGCGTCTTTGCCATCTCCATGTTCCCCACCATTAGTTTCCCGGTCTCATCCTCTAAGGGACCAACGTTCACTTTAGCCACCCTTTTTCTTTTTATATAGCTGTAGAAACTCTTGCTATCTGTTTTTATATTTTTTGCTAGTTTACTTTCATAATCTATCTTCCCTTTCTTAATTAATCTTGTAGTTATTGTTTGCTGGCTTTTAAATGCTTCCCAATCTTCTATCCTCCCACTAGATTTGGCTACTTTATATGCCCTTGTTTTCAGTCGGATACTATCCTTTATTACTTTACTTAGCCACGGATGGCTGTCTTTTCTTTTACTCCCTTTTCCTCAGTGGAATATATTTATCTTGAAAGATGTGAAATAGCTCCTTGAATGTAGACCACTGCTCTTGTACCGTCTTACACTTTAATCTGTTTTCCCAGTAACAGACTGAATGGAGAGTTTGGGAGAAATTTCTTTATGCAGTGCATTTGTGGAGCATGGAATGCTTTCCCACAAGAGTGATCCAGAGATCATTGTATTTTGTCAAAGGGGAGAGTAATTAAATAATTGAAGCAGAGAAATTTAGACAGCTATGGCAAGTGCAGGGGCAGTGGGATTGGTTCTGGATTGCTCTAGCATAAAGTCAGCAAAAACACGGTGGGACAAATGAACTCCATCTATGGGAAAGCACAGAGAAATGGGATTAGTAGGGACCAGAACCAGGGGTCACAGTCTAAGGATAAGGGGTAAGCCATTTAGGACAGAAATTAGGAGGAATTTCTTCACCCAGAGAGCGGTGAACCTGTGGAATTCTCTACCACAGAAGGCAGTAGAGGCCAATTCATTAAATATATTCAAGAAGGATTTAGATATATTCCTTAAGGCTAAAAGGATCAAGGGATATGGGGAGAAAGCAGGGACAGGGTACTGAATTTGGATGATCAGCCATGAATGGCGGAGCAGGCTCGAGGGGCCGAATGGCCTACTCCTGCTCCTATCTTCTATGTTTCTATGGATCAATAAAGTTAGTTTTTACTAATCTCCAGTGGTGAACGCTCAGATTTTTCTGAGTGGTGAATCATTAAGAACTGATTTCCTCCCGAATTTGAGGGAAAAAACCCTAAATTTCCATTGTCACCAAAATTAGATACAGAGATGTGCATGCATTGCATCAACACACATCACTGGACTTGATTTTCAGCAACAAAGGCACAAAGACTACGCAGTTTACATTTTTTTTTAAAGGAGACCTGGATCATCTTTAGGATACTGCTTTAAGGACTATATTAGTTAGACTGCAGCAAATGTCAGCCTTTCATTCCTAGTTAGATGTGAAGCCAGGATAATAGTGCATTGACACAGTTAGCGCAATGATAGTGCCCTGAAGACTGAAGTCATCAAAGGCTGACCCAAATCACACACCAAGGCATTGTTTACTACAAGCAAGATGACAACTATTCTGCAGTGCATAAATTCTGACAATTTTTATTATCCCACCATCATAATTGCAAGTAAGTAGCTAGAGCCACAACAACTACTATCAAGGGATTAAGTGAAATTCTGATGATGAGTCTCCTAAAAAAAATGTCCATGAACTGTGTAAATATCTGTGCATTGTCACATGGCTTGGCTTATTTTTAAGCCCATTACTTCTTTTCTTGAGATTTAGCAGTGTTCAAAATAAAATCTTTTTTACCGATTCTGAATTTACTTGGCATTTTCCCAAATCCAGTATTTTCTCCTTTTATAACACTAAAAATAAAACCTGAAAATAAACAGGATTTTAAATTGGCCACAAAAACATACTTTAATGATCCTTTGGGATTAGATAGTTTCAGTGGAAGAGCTAGCACTGACACAAAGGGATGAATTACCACCGTCTATAATTCTATGAAAGTGGGTACTAGAGACCTTAGTTAGCACAGCAACTGAAGGTAGGAATTACTGAGGTTAGTTGTTGTTTTCATATTTTCACACTCTTCCCTTAGAGAATAGTGAAAGGATTTGCAGGCTGACTAAGCCAAAGGCTCTCTCCGCTGAGGCTAGTTAGAAGCATGATAATAGAAAAAAAGGAACTGTTCTGGTGTACATGTTGCTATGTGGATCTCAATTAAGGGTTATGCCAATATCCTAACGTTCATATTTGCAGAACAAACTTGTAATCTTCCCGATAAAAGGTTATACAATGATCCAGTACAGTACTTCTTAAAGAAATGCTCCCATTTATATAGAGAGCCCTTCAGGCTTATTTATACCCCACATAGATGCAGAGCAAAACACTTATCACATGCCAGATGGTGATGACATGAAAACTCTTGATAGAAACTGAAGTGACATCTATGTCCCAGTATTTTCCCAGGACTATACATAAAACCAAATTGCAAATGATGTTAGATGTGAATTGATGTTAAAATTAAGTCTCCAAAGATTCAACTAAGAGCTGTAGTGTTGTAATAATCTCATGATATAAGACTAACACTAGCTTAACCATCATTAATTACAAAGTTAAATGAGGTTAGGCCCCTGTTAAAGTACTGTGTACAGTTTTAGGTGCCACATTACAGAAACAACATTAAAACAGTAGAGAGCATAGAGTGAATATTCAACAAGAATGGGAAACTATAGTTATGAAAACAGACTTGAGCTAATGGGACTACTTCCACTGGAACAGAGAAGGCTAAGAGATTTCATGGAGTCATACAGCACAGGAGGCCATTCAGCCCATTGTGCCTGTGCCAGCTCTTTGAAAGAGCTATCTGATTAGTTGCACTCCCCTGCCCCTTCCCCATAGCCCTGCATTTTTTTCCTTTTAAAGTATATATCCTACTCTTCCAGAGTCTGTAGAATTTTGGAACAGTTCTCATGGATTGGAGGGTAGCTAATGTTGCCCCACTATTCAAAAAAGGTGGTAGAGAGAAAACGGGGAATTATAGACCGGTAAGCCTGACATTGGTAGTGGGGAAAATGCTAGAGTCCCTTATAAAAGATGTAATAGCAGAGCACTTGGAAAACAGTGACAGGATCGGACAAAGTCAACATGGATTTACAAAAGGTAAATCGTGCTTGACTAATCTACTGGAATTTTTTGAGGATGTAACTGGTGGAATAGATAAGGGAGAACCAGTGGATGTGGTGTATTTGGACTTTCAGAAGGCTTTCGATAAGGTCCCGCATAAGAGATTAGCGTGTAAAGTTAAAGCACATGGGATTGGGGGTAAGGTACCGACTTGGATAGAGAACTGGTTGGCAGACAGGAAGCAAAGAGTTGGAATAAACGGGTCTTTTTCCGAGTGGCAGGCAGTGACTAGTGGGGTACCGCAGGGATCGCTGCTAGGACCCCAGCTGTTCACAATATATATGAATGATCTAGACGCGGGAACTAGATGTAATATCTCCAAGTTTGCAGATGACACAAAGCTGGGTGGGCGTGTGTGCTGTGAGGAGGATGCAGAGAAACTCCAGTATGATTTGGACAGGTTGGGTGACTGGGCAGATGCATGGCAGATGCAGTATAATGTGGATAAATGTAAGGTTATCCACTTTGGTGGCAAAACAGGAAGGCAGATTATTATCTGAACGGCAATAGATTGGGAGAAGGGGAAGTGCAGCAAGACCTGGGTGTCCTTGTGCACCAGTCGCTGAAGGTAAGCATGCAGGTGCAGCAGGCGGTTAAGAAGGCAAATGGTATGTTGGCCTTCGTAGCAAGAGGATTCGAGTACAGGAGCAAGGATGTCCTGCTGCAGTTGTACAGGGCCTTGGTGAGACCACACCTTGTGTATTGTGTGCAGTTTTGGTTGCCTTATCCGAGGAAGGATGTTCTTGCCATGGAGGGAGTGCAGCGAAGATTCACCAGACTGATACCTGGGATGGCAGGAATGATGTATGAAGAGAGATTGGGTCGATTGGGCTTATACTCGCTGGAGTTTAGAAGAATGAGAGGGGATCTCATTGAAACTTATAAAATTCTAACAGGACTAGATAGACTAGATGCAGGAAGGATGTTCCCGATGGCAGGGGAGTCCAGAACCAGGGGTCACAGTCTAAAGATATGGGGGAAGCCATTTTGGACAGAGATGAGGAGGAATTTCTTCACCCAGAGAGTGGTGAACCTGTGGAATTCTCTACCACAGAAGGCAGTTGAGGCCAATTCATTAAATATATTCAAGAAGGAGTTAGATATATTTCTTAAGGCTAAAGGGATCAAGGGATATGGGGAGAAAGCAGGGACAGGGTACTGAATTTGGATAATTAGCCATGATCGCATTAAATGGCAGAACAGGCTCGAGGGGCCGAATGGCCTACTCCTGCTCCTACCTTCTATGTTTCTATTCCCTTTTGAAAGGTATATTGAATCTGCTTCCTCCACCCTTTCAAGCAGTACATTCCAGATCATAAAAACTCTGCGTAAAAGAAATTCTCCTCATTTCCCCTCTGGTTTTTTTGCCAATTATCATAAATCTGTATCCTCCTGTGTTAAGTCTGTGGGTTGTATTATAAATAATCACAGACTCCACTGTTAACAAAATAAAACACGTCTTTACTATTCAGAGGCTCGGGCGATTCTGCCCTAGTTAACGTATCACAACCCTTATATACTGGTGTGGTCACTATCGGTATTACAGTATACATGAGCCAATAGATAGTGCCACCCTAAAGTAGTGCTCTTAAAGGCGAACGGTTACATTCTATAGTTCCCTTAAAGGTAAACGGTTACATACACAACACTCCTCCCTTCCTAGCTTATTACTTACAGAATCCCGTTAAACATACAATCTTCAACTTTATATAACAGTTTGCAGATATACTCTCGATGGAGTCAACGTCATATAACAATTTACAGATATACTCTCAATGGAGTCAACGTCATATAACAGTTTACAAACATACTCTCAGTGGAATCAGTTTACAGGTTCAGTCTCTGTGGGAACAGTTCATAAATTCAGTCTCTGGTATTAATTCGTTCCAGACAGCATCCTCCATAGCCTTTTTTTTTTAACAGCTTGTACTTTCGTCCTGTTGAACCGGCAGTGCGGACTTATACAACCCACTGGCTGTCTTGATAATGTCCCTGGATTTATTTTACAAATTTAGCACCTTTCGTAGTGTTCGGACTGAGGTAGTAGAAGTAATAATATTTTAAACAGTTATTATTTTCTGCTTCTTCTTTTTCTTTTCTGCCTTTTTGAAACTCTCCGAGCTCTTTTCCCGGCTGCCATCTGTAGCGCCACCAACTCTCTATGTTCCTTAGACCTTAAGTGCTTCCTCAGGATTTCAGCACTTTGGGAGTTCCCATCACAATTTGGGCAGACCACATCCTCATAACATTCGGTGTCACTCAACAGGTCAAAACCCTTCTTCAAGCAATCATATTCATCCTGCTCTTCCTCGGATGTCTGCCCTTCCTTCCCTCCTGGCCTCATTTGTGCGTTCAATCCTTTCCCTTCCTTCAGGGATTTCGTTATCAGGCTATTTAATCCTTCTACTGAAGTAGCTGTTTCCCCATTCTCCTGTTCCCCTGGACGTAATTCAGCGTACTCCTCCATTTCATCCATCATTTTCTCCAATGCTTTCATCTTCTCTTCCTCTTGTACTTTGGCTTCCAGTGCTTGGAGAAGTTGCGCCTCGATGCTCTCTAGCTCATGTTCAGGGCCCATTCCCAGTTGAAACTGTTCTTCAAGTCGGTCAACCTCGGTAATTGCCGCCTCATATTTGTCTTGGGCTTCCTTCCATATTTTTATGAGTTCTGCCATGTCTTTCACCTCTACATCCTCATCTATGTATGGAACTTCTACCGATGAGTCTGTCTTGGCCCTGAGCTCCTCAAGAATTTCCTGCAGCCTTTGGACTTCTTGCTCATGTTCAACCTTTAGTTGCTCATATACTTCCAACGAAACTAGCTTTTCGGAGGTTGCTGAGTTAACCCCCTCCAGAATTGTAGTCTGGGCCTGTTCATACTGTTTTTTCAACTTCTCGCACTCTGCTTGTAAGGAGTCGTAGAGAAGAACTGGAATAAAATCCTGGCTTCCTGAAGATTCCTCTTCATTTGTTTCTTTCGCAATTTCCTGTTGGAGTTCAGCCAAGGCTGCTATGCTATCTGCCTCTCGAAGTCTCACTGCCATCAACTCTTCTTTATTCTTGCAGTCCATCTCAGCCATTTCCCGTTTACTTTCATTTAACTGAGTGAGTAGTCCCTTATTTTGGGCTGAGAGATATTGCACCTTCTCATGTAGACCCTTGCACTCCTTCTCTGCTTGACATAGCTGATTACCGCTGATTTGGTTCTGCGTTTCAAGTTCCAACATCCTTTGCTTAGCTTCTTTCAGTTTCGCCCCTATAAGCTCCTCTTGCAACATGGCCACATTATTCTCATCAGGTAAAGAAGCGTTTCTCTTTTCCATGTCCAAGATTTGTTTCTGCATCTCCTTAAGAGCACCCTGTGATTCAACTTCTCTTAACTTTGCCTGCACTAGCTCCGTCTCTAATTGCAGAACAAAATCCTCAGTGCAGCGTGATTTGCCCTTCTGCTGTATCTCTAGATCATGCAAATATTCTAACCCCTGAACATCATCAGGGAGATGTGATCGGTAATTGGTCACGATGGCTCTATGGTCGCTCTCTGCTTGAGCCAGTAGGTTCTGTTGTCTTTCCAGACTCTCCCATTCGGTGTCATAGAACTTTTTCATTGTTTTCATCTCTTGTACGAGGCGGTAACTTAATTGTTCTAATTGTTGTTGTACTTTGAAATAGCGTTGAGTTCGAGCCCGGTGTTCCTCCGTAATGCATATGTCTGTAGCTTGAACAGACTCAGAATTCTCTGTCTTTATGCACGCCATCGATTTTCCAACCTTAGTCTGTGAGTTAATGTTAACCTTGTTTTTCATACATAAGCTGGACTTATCGTCTTCCGGCTCAGAGTCTGAGCTGCTTGTCTGCACCGAGTCCTCACTCGTCATTGCTTGTCGGTAGTGCCATTCCATGTCTATTTTCTTGATCCACTCCCGTCCTAGAAGTGGTGGTCCTCCCTCAGGTAGTACGTACAAATTCATTCTTGGGTGTACTTTACCCCTATCTCTCACCTTGACTCTTATTTTCCCCATGGGGTATACGCGATGCCCCGTGTATGTCTGTAATACGAACTTGGTATTTCTTAAGGGTATGTGAGAGAATAGTCGGTGGTAGTCCTTTTGGTTGATGACTGATACAGCTGATCCCGTGTCCAGCTCCATTCGTACTTGGACTCCAGCTATTTTTAGTGTGACCCAGATCGTCTGTAGATCATTTACTTTACCCACATTGTGGATTCTCAGACTATCCAACTCCTGGCTGTTTGGGTCTGAGTCTGAATTTTGTTCGTCTGAACTCTTTTCAGCCACCTGATGCACCTTGTTGTACTTTTCTTGTGGTGGTGGCTTCCTTTGCTTGTTGGTCTTCTTTCCGGACCTGCATACCTTTGCGATGTGACCCAGTTTGCCACATTTCCTGCACTCTTGGTTCTTAAACCAGCACTGATTCTGGTCGTGCGTTGTCTTTCCACAACGGTAGCATTTGGGAGTGCTTGCTGTAATTTGGTCCACCCCGAGTGCCGCCGCCTTTAGCTGCATTTCCGCCGTCCCTTTCGCTGCGGCTTCGTGCGATGAAGCTATGAGGACAGCCCTGTCCAGTGTGAGGTCGTTTTCTTCCAGAAGTCGCTTCTGCGTTCCTTCTTTGGCCAAGCCGCATACGAACTTGTCCCGCAGCGCCTCTGTCAAATTCCCTCCAAACTGGCAGTATTTCGCTAGCTTACGCAGTTCGACTAAGTATTCCGCATTGCTTTCATCTTGCCTCTGGGTTCTGGCGTAAAATTTAAATCGTTCAGCCAGCATCAACGGTGTGGGGTTCAAGTGATCCTTCAACACTGTTACGATCTCTTCGAAGGTCTGGTCCACTGGTTTAACTGGTGCTATTAGATGTTTCAAAAGCCCGTATGTTTTTGCTCCCATCGAATTTAACAAAGTTATTGCCTTGTTGTCATCCTCAATTTCGTTGGCTACGCAATATATTTCTATGCGTTCCACATACGTGGCCCAGTCTTCTATTTCAGCATTAAAGTCATTAATATTTCCTCGCTTAGGCATCTTCTTCTCTTTTCGAGTACAGTACAAGTATTACTTTACTTATTATTAATTTTCTTCTCTCTTCTTGAGAACACCACAAGTATTGCTGTACTTATACTTATTTTCCCTCTCTTCTTGAGAACACACCAGCCTTTCTGAAAAATCTTATTACTTTCCTGAAATTCTTAATAATTTCCAAGATGGCGGTTTCCCGCTTCTTCCTTCTTCTTCAGCGGTTTCCCCGCGAAAAATGGCGGCTTTCCCGCGCTTCTCGCTCTCCCCGCCCACTTCGATGGCGGTTTTCCCGTGCTTCTCGGCGCTCTCCGCCCACTTCAATGGCGGTTATCACCCGTTCCCCGACGCTGACTTTCAGCCCGAGTGCGGGCCTTATCAGCGGATGCGATCGATGGCCCGGCTGCGCCTCGCACTTGAAAGCGGCCCCCGGCCTCTGGCTCACCCGCTCGCGCGGCTCTTGCTCGCTCCCTCCCGGGCTCTGGCTTACCCGCTCGCGCGTTTCACCGCGGCTCTTATCAGGGATTGCGATCGCCCTGTCTTTGCAGCCAACGCTGCGGCTTACCCACGAGGTTATGGAGGCTTCAGGGTCCTAATGCCTGTCGCTTCCAGCCTGTCGGTTCCAGACTGGTGAGGATTGAAACCTCTCTTCAACGTCCTGTCTTCGGACGAAGCCGCCGTGGAACAACTGCCGCAGGGTTCGAATCCTGACTCGTCGCCAATGTTAAGTCTGTGGGTTGTATTATAAATAATCACAGACTCCACTGTTAACAAAATAAAACACGTCTTTACTATTCAGAGGCTCGGGCGATTCTGCCCTAGTTAACGTATCACAACCCTTATATACTGGTGTGGTCACTATCGGTATTACAGTATACATGAGCCAATAGATAGTGCCACCCTAAAGTAGTGCTCTTAAAGGCGAACGGTTACATTCTATAGTTCCCTTAAAGGTAAACGGTTACATACACAACATCCTGTCCATGGAAATTCTTCATAATTTTGAACACCTCTGTTAGGAAAAGGAGTAGACCAATCAGCCCCTCGAGCCTGTTCCGCCATTCAATGAGATCAAGGCTGGTCTGTATCCTAACTCCATCCACCCACCTTGGCCCCACATCCCTTAATACCCTTACCTAGCAAAAATCTATCAATCTCAGATTTAGAATTATTAACTGAGCTAGCATCTACTGTATTTTGTCGGAGAGAGTTCCACACGTCTACCACCCTTTGCGTGAAGAAGAGTTTCCTAACTTTTCTCCTGAATGGCCTGGCTCTGATTTTAAGGTTATGTCCCATTGTCCTAGACTCCCCACAAGTAGAAAAAGTTTCTTTCTATTTACCCTATCAATTCCTTTCAAAATCCTAAAAAATATCCAGGGAATACAAGCCTAGTTTATGTAATCTCTCCTCATGATTTAACTGTTTAAGCCCGGGTAACATTCTGGTGAATCTGCACTGTACTCCTTCCAAGGCCAATATATCCTTTCTAAGGTGCAGTGCCAGAATTGTACAAAATACTCCAGACGTGGTCTAACCAGGACTTTCTGGTTAACCTTCTCTGCTCTAAGGAGAACAATCCCAGCTTCTCTAGTCTCTTCATATAACTGAAGTGCTTCATCCCTGGTATATCTCCTCTCTACCTTTTCCAAGGCTCGACATACTCCCTAAAGTGTGGTGGCCTAATTGGACACAATACTCCACCTGAGGCCCAACCAGTGCTTTATAAAGGTTTAGCATAACTTCTTTGCTTTTGTACTCTATGGGCTGGATTTTACCAGCTCTGAGGAGGTGGGTTTGGATGTGGGAAAATTTGAAAAAATTACGTAGGGTTCCGATCCCACCGTCAACCCGCCTCCGTGCAACTTTGCCAGAGGCAGGCTTGCAGAGTCTGTTTCGGTTGCGCCTCCAGGTGGTGGGATAGGCCCTTAAGGCACTTAACTGCTACTTAAGTACCTCTATAATCCCATTTTGAGAGGCCTTTCAAATTTTGCCACATTTCCAGCGTGCTGCACATCTTTCCTGAAACACGCCAGCTAATCCTATTAGGTTGACAAGTGGCTGGCTTCCTAACAGCTGCAGCTCCACCATAAAAACGGAGCTCTCAACAAGGATCAGTTGCAAGTGGTAAAACTTTGTTTTTTCAGGCCTTGGAGAACTTTTTGCAGGTCCACTGATCTTGGAAGTGGTGAAGCCGAGATCCATCTCCACTGTGACCTCCTGAGAAAACCCTCTCTCCACATTGACTGAGCGCTTCCTCTACAGAGATATCTACCAGCAGTATGGGAACCATTTATTTCCTTTTATCCTGGACATCAGATTCGGAGGACGAGCAGCCGCGGCAGCAGCAGTACCAGGCACAACAGCAGCACCAACAGCAGCAACAGGAATGCCAACCTGCTGCTCACCCACCTGATGGTGCACAGGGCAGAAGGCGCCAGTGTAGGAAAGCACATCGCCGCAGGAGATACCCCCAAAACAGGGTTTACAGGATGAGGATGAGCTTCCTCAACATGACTGAGCTGCAGTGCCAAAGGAGGCTGAGACTTTCGCGAGAGGTAGTCGGTGACATCTGTGCAATACTGCACCAACACCTGGAGCCCAGAGGAGCGGGTGGACACCCCTTACCAGTGGCCGTCAAAGTCACCACCGCACTCAACTTTTTTGCTTCAGGCTCCTTCCAGGGATCATCAGCAGCATCTCCCAGTCGGCCGCACACACTTGCACCATGCAGGTTACCAACGCCCTCTTTGCAAAGGCGCACAATTACATCCACTTCTCCATGGATCAAGCAAGTATAACCGTGCGTGCGATTGGCTTTGCAAATATGGCAGGCTTGCCAAGGGTGCAGGGCGTCGTAGACTGCACACGTGGCCTTTAAGGCACCCCATCACAACCCAGCTCCTTTTGTCAACCGCAAGGGCTTCCACTCCCTCAACGTGCAGCTGGTGTGTAACCACAAGGAGGACATTTTGCATGTTTGCGCCAAGTACCCTGGCAGTTGCCATGACTCATTCATCCTGTGGCAGTCTAGTGTGCCTCCGCTCTTCAGTCCGCCAAACCAACTTTGCGGATGGCTACTTGGAGACAAGGGCTATCTCCTGAAGACGTGGCTAATGACACCGTTCAGGAGGCCATCCAACAAAGCTGAGGAACGCTACAACTCTAGCCACATTTTGACCAGATTCATCATCGGGCAAACCATCGGCTTGCTGAAGATGCGATTCAGATGCCTTGACAGATCAGGTGGATCAGCAGCCAGGGTCTCCAGAATCGTCGTGGTCTGCTGTGAACTGCACAACATCGCACAGCATCGTGGCTTGCAGTTGCCTGAGGAACAAGTGGCTCAGCGCATAGCCTCCTCAGATGAGGAGGAGGATGAGAACGAGAACGAAGATCTTGCGGATGCGCATCAACCAGCTGCAGCAGCACGCGAGCACATTGCTGCCCGGGATGCACTCATCTTGGCCAGATTTGCTTAAGTTGCCCATTCAAACACATGTGCCTGGCACCTTCTTACCACACCATAGACAATGGACAAGAACCTGTGGCTTCCTGTCACTCTGACCACCATCATGACAAATACAATTCGTCCTGAGCCCTCAATGTGGAACTTCCATTTCCGAAATGACAAGAGTCCAGAACTTCAAGTTTGCCATCACTTCATTTTAATACATTGACTAAAGGATGGCATTTAACAATTAAACATAACAGAACACCCAAGTGACTACCCTTGTGACTACTTGTGCTTTATCTTCCACTTATGCGTGCTCCTGCATGGTGCTTCCCCTGTGGTTTCAGCAGATGTGGAGGCCCCTTGCTCATTCTCATGCTGCTCCTGCTTTGACACCTTTGGCGGGCGTCCTCTGGGGTTGTGAGCCTGTGAGAGCTCGCCAACAGTCTGCTGCTCCTGCGGCTGTGCAGGGGCTGAGACGCCCATCTCAGTTGGGTGAGGACTCTGGTGGGACTCTGACCAAGGGCTCCACAGTGGCATGGGAGTGAGCGTGATTGGAGAGGAGCCCCCACTTCCTTGTTCTCTGCCACCAACATCCCTCTCATGAGTCAGCCCCACTTCAGAGCTAGCAAGTGGCTTGACAGCACCTTGCTGCACATCAGGGGAGCTATGAGGACTCGTTTCGGCACTGGCAGTCCTACTCCAGAGGACTTCCGTGAAGGACTGGTTTCTCTGATCAATAGCTGTCCATCGCTCCTCCAGGGATGTCAGTCTATTCTGAACATTCACCATGTTTTCCACACTCTGGCGACTTAGCTCCTCCATGGCCGTAGCCATCCTCTCCTCTGCCGTAGCCATCCTTTCCAGAGAGGTAGCCATCCTTACCACGGAGGTAGCCATCCTTTCCACGGAGGCTGCCATCCTTTCTGCGGTGATGTGTTCATTCGCCTATGCCTCCACAAAGGCTCTGCTCATGTTAGCATTGGACTCTTCCATCCGCTCCACACTCGCAGTGACCCTGGAGACAAAACCTGCCAGAGACACCTGTTCCTGGAGTTCCAGCACCGCTCTCCTTCTGGATGGACCCAGATGCACAGGGTCGACATGCAGCTGGGCAGAGCTGGGAGCGTCCTGCGGCCTCCGACGAGGACTCTCCACTGCTGTCCCTGTCTCCACCATCTGCTAATGCTCACTTGTGAGCTGTGATACACCAGGTGACAACACTAATCTATGTCCCAAAGGTCCCACCGAGGTGTGCGTATCTGCGCTAGTGCTGGGTGCGCTTAATTCTGCTGACGCTGCGCCCTCAGAGGTTGCAGGTTCCTCTGAGGAGTCTTCCGGCTCAGCCTCTTCCTCCTGGACAGTGGGGAGGGGGCTGTCGATGGTCCTGTGGGGGAGTAAAAGCATGAGTTAGACATGTGATATAAACGTAGCATGCACATGGAATAGTGCAGATGATCATGTCAATCTGTTTGAGCATCATAAGCCATATCAGTCACTCATGTAATGTCAATGAGATGCAAAACTATTCTGTCACCAGCTTGCTCTGATGTGCCCGTCTGTCCGTCCCCCACTTCCACGTCCTCCTCGGTGCCAGCAATCTCTAGGGCTGCCTCCTCTGCGCTGGTAAGATGGGCTATTGAGGCTGGCCCTCCTCCGGTCTTCGCCCTTTCCCTCTTATTGTGTGCTCTCTTTTCCTGCAATGAGGGACACAAGTGGAGTTTGAGTGAGAATGATGGCGTGAGTGTAGATAATCCATAGCATAGACGCTTAGAAGGACACAAAGATGGACTGAGGTGCCAAAACTAAGGGCCCTCCCTGTGTGTTGTTAGTTGTTGTCATAGCATAACAGTGATAGGGAGTGTGAGGGCAGCATAGTCGAATAGTTAAGTGATTGTGCACATAGAGAGGGAATGGTTAAGGGTGCAATGGATGTAAAGGTAAAGTAGGTTGTGTAGGAGTAGGTTGACAATGCAGAGTGATGGTGCTGGGAGGAGATGGGGAGCAGAATGAGGGTAAAGGTGATGGTATACTCACTTTGCCTGTTCGGACAAGGTCATTGAACCTCTTTCAGCACTGCAGCCTGGTTCTGCTGCACATCGATCTGGAATTGACCTCCTGGGAAACTTGCAGCCACTCAGCTTTGTTCTGCTGAGGAGGTTTTTTCCTCCCAGAGGATGGAAGGAGCACCTCCTTTTGTGCTCTGGCACCTCCATCAGAGCATGGAGTGAGTCATCATTAAAGCGTGGTGAGGCCTTGGGCCTTGAAGTCGGCATTCCACTAGCTCCAAAAACTATTTTCAACAGAAGCAAACACAAGCGTATAGGCACAAAATGAACCAAGGCTGCTTGGAGCCCTTAAATGCAGCTGGAGAAATGACGTCATCAGGGGTGAGTTTCAGGCCGAAAAACTAATTGGGCCAGGGGTGCGCACATGCTGGGAATCAATTGCCCAATTAGGGTAAAAAAAAAAGCTATTTTTTCCTGCCCGACAGCGGAGGCGGGATCAGGACCCGCCAACCACCTGACCCGCCCCCAATGGTAAAATCCAGCCCATAGCCTCTATTTATACAGCCAAGGATCTCGTATGCTTTTTTAACAACCTTATCAACTTGTCCTGCCATCTTCAAAGATTTATGTGTGTGAACCCCAGGGTCTCACTACATCCCCTTTAAAATTTTACCATTTAGCTTATATTGCCTCTCCTCATTCTTCTTTCCAAAATTCATCACTTCACATTTCTCTGCATTAAATTTCACCTGGCATATATGTGCCCATTTCACCAGTCTGTCTTTGTACTCCTGAAGTTTGCTGCTCACTCTTTGCTACATTTTTTGTCATCAGAAAATGTTGAAATTATGTCCCCTATACCCAAGTCTAGGTCATTAATATATATCAAAAAGAGCAATGGTCTTAATATTGAACCCTGGGGGATACCATTGAATACTTCCCTCCAGTCTGAAAAACAACCGTTCACCACTACTCTCTGCTTTCTATCTCTTAGCCTTTTACGTATCCACTCTGCCACTGCCCCTTTAATCCTATGAGCTTTAATTTTGCTCGCAAGTCTATTATGTGACACTTTATCAAATGTCTTTTAAAGTCCATATACACAACACCCACTGCATTAACTTCATCAACCCTCTATGTTATTTTATTGAAGAAGCCAATCAGGTTGGTTAGACACGATTTGCGTACAACAAATCTGTGTTCGCTGTCATTTATTAACCCATATTTTTCCAAGTAACAATAAATTGTGTCAAGGATTATGGTCTCTGGAAGTTTCCCTTTTTTTTGAACAGGGGTGTAACATTTGCAACCCTCCAACTCTCTGGCACCACTCCCATATCCAAGGAAGATTGCTAGATTGTGACCAAAGTCTCCGCTATTTTCACCATTACTTCTGTCAACAACCTAGGATGCATCCCATCTGTTGTATCCGTGTGTTACTGGAGACACGGAATGCAGGAGTTGGTTTAACAGGTGTTTACTGAACAAAGTCTGCAGGTGAACTAAAAAATACAAGACGCTATACAGGCTTATATACCCGAGTGGTCACTACCGGTACTACAGTACACAGGGGCTCTTAAAGGTACATACACCACAATTCCTCCCCTTTTAGATAATTAGTACATAACATTTTAAGTAATCATTAATTAACATGTTTACAAGAACAATAATCTACACATTTGCTGCAGTTAATCAATTATAAGTCAGTCTCTCTGGAGGCTTCCTGACTCGGTCTGGATAACGCCTCGGTGGTGCAGTAGGTTCTTTTGGCAAGGTCGATTCGGCTTGAATGCCAGTGTCGGGTTCATCTGGTTCCAGTATCACCGGATCGGAGGTAGATACTATGGGTATCTCTGCTTCATCATTAGGCGTATAGAGTTGTGGTGTAGGTTGTCCCTTTTCGGATGACTCTATGATCTGGTCAGCATGGCGCCTTATTATGCTTTCTCCAATGTCTACGGTATACATCAGCGGTGCTAGTCGTGTGCAAATAGTTCCAGGCTGCCATTTCTCGGTACGGTAGTCCTGGGCCAAAACTTGTTGACCTATCTGGAAGGTTCTAGTTGGCCTTTCATTCATGCCTTGAAATTGCCGGTTCTCTACGTCCCTTCTGATGTTTGGCTTGATCAAATCCAGCCGGCATCTTAGTCTTCTATTGAAAAACATCATGGCGGGAGTTTGGTTTGTAACCACGTGTTGCATTTCTGTACACAAACAAGAAGTTATCTACCTTATGCTGTAGATTTATGTCTTCATTACCCATGGCCTTTATGGCCTTCTTGAAGGTCTGGACAAACCTTTCAGCTAATCCATCGGTGGCGGGATGGTATGGGGCGGACGTGTAGTGCTTAACCCCATTGTTTTTTAAGAACTTCCTGAATTCTTCGGACACAAATTGTGGTCCATTATCAGAACACATCTGTTCAGGCAGCCCATTCCTGGCAAATATGGTCCTTAATACTGTGATGGTTTTTTCCGTGGTGGTGGAGGACATCTTTATTACCTCCGGCCACTTGGAGTGTGCATCAACCGCGATTAAGAACATTGAGTCCATAAATGGACCAGCAAAGTTGATATGTACCCTTTGCCATGGAAATGAGGGCCACTCCCATGGATGTAGAGGGGCTCGTGGTGGGGCGTTTTGGACCTTCTGGCATCCTAGACAGCTCTTGGTCATTTCTTCGATGTCTCCATCGATACCTGGCCACCACATAAACGCTCTGGCTAGGTTCTTCATTTTCACTCCACCCAGATGCCCCTCGTGAAGCTCCTTTAGCACTTTATGCTGGAGTTTGGGTGGAATCACCACTCTGGATCCACACATCAAGGTTCCTCGGCACACTGACAGCTGTTCTCTTCTTTGCGAGAATGCTGGCAACAGTGGTTCGCCATGTGCTGGCCATCCCTTCACCGTTAAATCGTAGACTCGTGAAAGAGTCGGGTCATTTCTCGTTTCCTTTTCAATGGTAGAATTTGTTACTGGTAGACATTCCACTATGGTTGAGTGGAACATCTCCACTGGGTCCACTGTAGGTGCCTCTTCTACCGTTGGCAACGGTAGGCGCGATAAACCATCAGCATTCCCATGCTGTTTTGATCCTTTGTATTCTATGTCATATTGGTGTGCCCCTAGGAAAAGGGACCACCTCTGTAGCCTTTGTGCTGTCATAATGGGAACGCCCTTTTTAGGGTTGAATATGGAGACGAGGGGTTAATGGTGTCAACAAGGTAAATTTTTGTCCATGCAGGTAATGGTTGAATTTCTTCATGCCCCACACCAGGCTGAGTGCTTTCCTGTCGATCTGGGCATAGTTACGCTCAGCTGAGTTTAATGAGCGTGACGCAAAAGCTATCGGCCGCTCCGAGCCATCAGGGAATCTGTTAAGTCTGTGTGTCCCAGTTATGCTTATTATAAATCACTGGACACAGACCACAAGAATAACTTTAACAGGTCTTTACTATTTGGAGGTCAGGGCTGAACTGCTCAGCAAATCCCTACACAACACTTATATACCGGTGTGGTCACCACCGGTATTACAGTATACAGCAGCCAAGAGAAAGTAGTACATCTCTTAAGGTAGTTCTCTTAAGGTGGAACAGGTTACATACACCACAATCCTCCTTTAGCTTAACAGTTATATCCCCATTTAACATAACAACATATATATATATACACAACTTCATGCAAAACAGTTCAAAGGTTCAGTCTCTGAGGAGGCCTCCTGATTCGAGTTGGATAGCGCCTTTCAGGGGTCTCGGATTCTCGTTGCTGGGGTGACTCATCTAGTTGGTCTCTTATGGATTGGACATCATCATCAGGTACATTCACTTCTGAGGTAGATGCTTCAGGTTCACTAACTTCTTCCACGGTTGTCTCTGCCGTAACCATGGGTTCGACCCTTGTTCTCGATTCTACCAGTTGGTCAGCATGACGCCGTATTACATTTTCACCAATATCTACCGTGTACATCAGGGGTCCTTGTCTGGCCCGAATTGTTCCAGGTTGCCATTTCTCGTTTTTATAGTCCCAGGCTAACACTGGTTGTCCTATTTCGAAACTCCGAGTGGTCTTGTTATTTATATGCTGGAACTGTTTGTTTTCAACTTCCCTCCGCACATTTGGTTTTAACAAGCCCAACCTGGACCGCAACCTCCTGTTATAGAACATCATGGCAGGACTTTGGTTTGTCACTGCATGAGTGGCGTTTCGATATGCCAGTAGGAATTTGTCCACCTTGTGTTGTAGTGGAATCTGATCTTCGCTCATGACCTTTATTGCTTTTTTGAACGTTTGTACAAATCTCTCGGCCAACCCGTTTGTAGCCGGATGATATGGGGCAGAGGTATAATGTTTCACCCCATTCTTCTTCATGAATTTCTGGAATTCTTCTGACACGAACTGCGGTCCGTTGTCTGAACATATTTGTTCTGGCAATCCATTTCTTGCAAATATCGTTCTTAGCACCGCGATCGTCTTTTCCGAGGTAGTGGTAGTCATCTTAATCACTTCTGGCCATTTAGAATGTGCGTCCACCGCAATTAAAAACATGGAGTCCATGAATGGAACAGCAAAGTCAATATGTACACGTTGCCATGGGGTTGAAGGCCATTCCCATGGATGCAGCGGTGCAATCGGAGGTGCATTTTGCACTTTTGGCACCCTGAGCAGCTTTTCGTCAGATCCTCTATCTGTTGGTCGATACCCAGCCACCACACATAAGCCCTAGCAAGGCTTTTCATCTTGACTCCCCCCAGATGACCTTCATGCAGTTCCTTTAGAACTCTCTCTCTTAACTTAGGAGGAATAATCACCCTTGTTCCATACATCAATGTTCCTTGACAGACGGACAGCTGTTCTCGTCTTGCTGAGAATGCCGGTAACAGTGGATCACCATGTGCTGGCCATCCCTTCACTGTCACTTCGTAGACCCGGGACAGTGTCGGGTCGTTCCTGGTTTCTCTTTCAATACTTGCATTGGTGACTGGTAAGCATTCGATGATGGTCGAGTGAAATAACTCAACAGGGTCAACCGTCGGTGCCTCCTCCTCTGTAGGTAGTGGCAGGCGCGACAGCCCATCAGCATTACCATGCTGCTTTGTACCTTTGAATTTGATCTGATATTGATGTGCCCCTAGGAAAAGGGACCATCTCTGGAGTCTCTGTGCTGTCATCACCGAAACACCCTTCTTAGGGTTAAAAATGGATACCAACGGCTGGTGGTCTGTCAGAAGCGTGAACTTTTGGCCCTGCAGGTAATGATTAAACTTCTTTACTCCCCACACAAGGCTGAGAGCCTCCCTATCTATCTGAGCATAGTTGCGCTCAGCGGAGGTCAATGATCTGGATGCGAACGCTACTGGCCTCTCCAGGCCATTTGGCAACTTGTGTGAGAGTACTGCCCCAATACCATATGGAGAAGCATCACAAGCCAAACGAATAGGCAGCGTTGGGTTGAAGTGAGCCAACACTTCCTCTGAGGTGATCAATGCCTTGCTTTTGCGAAAGGCCCTCTTACAGTCCTCGCTCCACTTCCATGGTACTCCCTTCTGCAAAAGAGCGTTCAGCGGGTACAGCACCGTGGATAAATTTGGCAGAAACTTATGGTAATAGTTAATCAACCCTAGGAACGACCTCAACTGGGATACATTATCCGGAGCGGGAGCCTTCACAACAGCTTCGATCTTGTCAGGAGACTTATGAAGCCCCTCCTGGTCAATGACATGACCACAGTACGAGATCCGCTTCTGAAAGAACTCACATTTCTGGCGATTAACTCGAAGTCCATATTCTTTCAATCTGGTGAGCACCAGTTCCAAATTTGCAAGGTGTTCCGCGTCATCATCTCCTGTAATCAGAATATCGTCCAGGTAACATTGTGTGCCTGGAATTCCCTGTAATACCTGCTCCGTGGCCCTCTGCCAAATTGCTGGAGCCGATGCCACTCCAAAAACCAGTCTATTATACCGGTACAAGCCTCTATGCGTGTTGATCGTGAGATACTGGCGTGACTCTTCATCAACTTCCATCTGTAAGTACGCCTGCGCCAGGTCTATCTTGGTGAAGTGTTTCCCGCCAGACAACGAAGCGAAGATATCCTCAATCCGCGGAAGCGGATACTGCACCGTGTGAAGCACCGGATTAACAGTGATCTTGAAATCTCCACAGATGCGAACCTTCCCCGGTTCCCCCGGCTTGTTGCTCGATGAACGCTTCATGACGGGAACAATGGGCGTAGCCCACTCACTCCAGTCTACCTTAGACAGTACTCCTGAACGTTCTAGCCCTTCCAGCTCAGCTTCCACAGCAGGTCGTATCGCATAAGGTACCGGTCTGGCTTTGAAAAATTTCGGGTTTGCATGTTCTTCAACCTTGATGTTTGCCGTAATTCCTCTCAGTGTTCCCAGTCCCTGTTGGAACACCTCTTTAGCATCGTCCAATATTCTGGACAATCGTTTAGGTTTGACATCTTTTTTACCGGAATCTACCGTTAGTGTTTTTAAGGAATGCCAGTCCATATTTATTTTCCTAATCCACTCCCGTCCCAGTAGTGGTGGACCTCCCTCAGGTAGCACATATAAGTCCATTCCTCGGCTTTCTTTGCCCTTGTGGACCACCTTTACCTCTATCTTCCCGATGGGGTATACTCTTTGCCCCATGTATGTTTTCAATACAATCTCCGTATCCCGTAGGGGAATATGTGGGAATAACCTTTTGTAATCTTGCTTATTCATGACCGTCAATGCCGATCCAGTGTCCAATTCCATCTTCACTTGGACTCCTGCTATCTGAAGTGTGACCCAGATTGTTTGGAGGTCTGCTTCCTTACCAACATTGTGTACTCTTAGACTACCCAGTTCATTACTGCTGGAGTCTGAATTTGACTTCTGTTCGTTCGAACTGTTCTCTGTCACCTTGTGTACCTTTCTGTACTTTTCCTGCGGTGACTTTTTGTTGCTGGTCTTCTTTCCTGACCGGCATACTTTAGCTATGTGACCAAGCCTGCCACATTTTCTGCATTCCTGATTTTTGAACCAGCACTGGTTCTGATCGTGCGTTGTCTTTCCACAACGATAACATTTTACTGTACCCAAGACCATTTGATTGGTGCTGAGTTCCGGTGACCGTAGCTGCATTTCCGCAGTGCCTCTCGCTGCGGCTTCGTGCGATGCTGCAATAGTGACAGCTTTATCAAGCGTAAGATCATTCTCCTCAAGCAGTCGCTTTTGTGTTCCTTCTTTTAACAATCCACACACAAATTTATCTCTCAGTACATCTGCTAGTCCTGTTCCAAACTGACAGTACTTTGATAGCTTACGCAGTTCAATTAAAAATTCAGCGTTGCTTTCGTCTTTCAGCTGCGTTCTTCTGTAAAATTTAAATCGTTCCGCTATCATCAGCGGCGTGGGGTTTAAATGATTTTTCAGGACAGTAACAATATTCGCGAAAGTCTGATCCGCCGGTTTATCTGGTGACAGAAGGTGCTTCAATAGCCCGTATGTCTTCGCACCCATTGAGCTTAATAAGGTTAGCGCTTTCTCATCATCTGGTACCTTATTTGCTTTACAATAAACTTCCATGCGTTCTACATACGTGGTCCAATCTTCGATATCGCTATCAAAGGTATTAATGTTCCCATGTTTAGGCATCCTTGCAAGTTTTTAAATTTCTTTTTCAAAATGGCGGCTTCCCACGCTTGTCTTCTTCCCCCGCCTACTAAAATGGTGGCTTCCCGCGCTTGGCGGTCTTTCCCGCGCTCGTCTTCTTCCCCCGCCGACTACAATGGCGGATTCCCGCGTTTGCCTTCTTCCCCCGCTGGCTGCAATGGCGATTGCCGTGCTGCTGCCGTTCTCGCCTCCCCAGCGGTTCTCAATTCCCCGACGCTGCTTTTACTCCCCCGCGGTTCCCGTGGGCATTCACGCTTCCCCTGCTGTTGCGCCTCTCAGCCCCGCATGCAGCCCGGTCCTTTACACCGGCTGCGTTTGAGTTCTCCGCGGCTCTCGTGCCTTAAGCTGCCCCAGTCACTGCGCCTCTCGGCCTCGATTGCAGCCCGGCCCTTTTCATCGGCCGTGGTCGGGTTCTCCGCCCTTTTTCCTCCGTTTTCCCTCCCCCACTCCAGTCAACGCGGCCGACTTTCTGCTCGTGTCGCTGATCGGCTTACCCACCACCGTGGTAGAAGGGATGATCACTGCCTGTCGCTGATGGAGGGCTTCGTGGTCAGAATTTTTCTTTTTAACCCAGGTTCTCTATGCCTCCCGTGCGATGGTGCTCAGCAGGATGATGAGGGCGGATGCCTCTTCTCGACGCCCATTCTGAGGACGAAGCTGCCTTGGATGTAAAACTGCCGCAGGGTAAGATCGGACTCGTCGCCACTGTTAAGTCTGTGTGTCCCAGTTATGCTTATTATAAATCACTGGACACAGACCACAAGAATAACTTTAACAGGTCTTTATTATTCGGAGGTCAGGGCTGAACTGCCCAGCAAATCCCTACACAACACTTATATACCGGTGTGGTCACCACCGGTATTACAGTATACAGCAGCCAAGAGAAAGTAGTACATCTCTTAAGGTAGTTCTCTTAAGGTGGAACAGGTTACATACACCACAGAATCTATGCGATAATACCGCTCCTACGCCGTAAGGGGATGCATCGCACGCCAGTCTGATTGGCAGTGATGGGTTGTAATAAGCCAACACTTCCTTGGACGTGATCAAGCCTTTGCATTTATGGAAGGCACGTTTACAGTCTTCGCTCCATTTCCAAATTACTCCCGTTTGTAGCAGTGCGTTAAGAGGGTGCAGAACAGTTGACAAGTTCGGTAAAAATTTATGATAGTAATTTATCAATCCCAGGAACGACCTTAATTGTGAGACATTTTCAGGTGCTGGGGCTTTTATGACCGCTTCAATTTTTTCAGGTGACTTATGCAACCCTTCTTCGTTAATTATATGGCCACAATATGATATTTGTTTCTGGAAAAATTCGCACTTGGGGCGATTTGCTCGTAGGCCCCGTTCTCTCAGCCTAGTGAGCACCTGCTCCAAATTGGCAAGGTACTCGTTGTCGTTTTCTCCTGTTACAAGGATGTCGTCTAGTAGCATTGAGTCCCCGGAATGCCTTGCAGGACTTGCTCCATAGCTCTTTGCCAGATAGCTGGAGCTGATGCTACTCCGAAAACCAGTCGATTGTACTGGTACAGGCCTTTGTGTGTGTTTATCGTGAGATACTTTTTAGAGGCCTCCTCAACCTCCATCTGTAGATATGCCTGTGCCAAGTCAATTTTGGTGAAATGTTTCCCTCCGGATAGTGAGGCGAAAATATCTTCTATCCTCGGAAGAGGATACTGTACCGTGTGAAGGACCGGGTTTACAGTCACCTTGAAGTCCTCACAGATGTGAATTTTTCTCTGTTCTTCAGATTTATCATTATTCAACGTTTTCTTCATGACCGGGACGATGGGTGTTGCCCACTCGCTCCAACCTACCTTGGATAACACGCCTGCCTTTTCCAAATTCTCCAGCTCTGCCTCGACTGCTGGACGAATTGCGTATGGCACCGGCCTTGCCTTAAAAAACTTGGGAATTGCCGCATCTTCTACTTTTATTGAGGCGGTGACGCCTTTCAAGGTTCCTAGTTCCTGTTGAAACACTTCTTTGGCGTTGGCCAAGATGTCTTTTAATCGTTCAGGTATGACGTCATCATCATTTTTTTTCTTACTGGTCACCGTCAGTGCCTGAATGGAGTGCCAGTCTAAACATATCTTCCTGATCCATTCACGTCCCAACAGCGGTGGACCACCATCTTGCAGAACGTATAAATACAACTTCTGTATTTCCTTGCCGTTGTATACAACAGGCACCTTTATTTTCCCTCTGGGGTATACTTTCTGCCCCGTATATGTCTTCAAGATAATGGATGTGTCTTTCAAAGGTATATGCGGAAATAGCCGCTCGTAATCCCGTCGACTTATGACAGTCAGAGCTGATCCTGTATCTAGCTCCATTTTAACTGGGGACCCCGCTATCGTGAGGGTAACCCAAATGGTCTGGTAATCTTCTTTGGCAATTACATTATGTAATTTGAGACAGCTTAGTCTGTTTCCGGAGTCGCTATCGCTCTTCTGGTCTTCGGAGCTACTGTCCGTCATCATTTGTACCTTTCTGTACTTTTCCTTATTGATTTTTTTCCTGTCAGTGGATTTTTTGTTTCCAGATCGGCATACACGTGCGATGTGTCCCATCTTTCCACATTGCCTGCATGCTTTGTCCTTGAACCAGCAGTCCCTCTGGTCATGGGTGGATCTGCCGCAGCGATAACATCTCTCGAAACCCCGTGTCATTTCATGGGTGCCAAAGTCCTGTGGCTTTTGCTGTATCTCTGCAGCTCCTCTTGCTGCTGCTTCGTATGATACAGCCACACTGAAAGCCTTGTCTAGTGTCAAATCTTTCTCAGAAAGTAGCCTTTTCTGTGTTCCTTCACTTAGGAGACCGCAGACGAATTTGTCTCATAGAGAATCTGCCAGTCCTGCCCCGAATTGGCAGTGCTTTGACAGCTTTCTTAATTCGGTGAGATAATCAGCGTTACTTTCATTCTTGTGCTGATTCCTCCTGAAGAATTTGAATCGTTCCGCTATCAGCAGCGGTGTTGGGTTTAAGTGCTCCTGTAGGGTATCAACAATCTCCTTAAAATTCTTGTCCATCGGTTTGGCTGGAGTGATTAAGTTTCCTAACAGCCCGTATGTCCTTGCGCCCATCAGATTTAGAAGTACCGATGCCTTTTTATCATCCTCTACTTCATTCGCTGTGCAATATACCTCCACTCTTTCCACATATGTGGTCCAATCCTCTATATCACGATCGAAAGCAGTAATATTGCCAGTCTTAGGCATCCTGAAAATCAAAAATGGCGCCTCCCGCGCTTTCCTTTCTTCCCTGCCGAGAAAAAAATGGCGCCTCCCGCGCTTTCCGGCCGCTGCCGACAATGCTGTTCTCCGCGGTTTTTATTTACACAGATATTTTTAATAGTTGGAGACTCGTTCCCGCCGGACTCTCTGGGACCTTTCCCTCCCTCTGCTTGGTCCGAACGCTGACCTGCTTTGCAGCGCCGGCCGTCTCCCGAGTGCTCCACCCTCTGTCTCTGTTTGCTTCTGCTTTCCGACTCGCTGCTCGGCCCCGCTGCAGAGCCACCCGATCGAGCCCCAGCCCGCCTCCCAGGAAGGATTAGTGCAGTACCTGCCACCAGCCCGGCTAGCTGGTGAACACTCAGTTTTTTTTTTGTTTGTTTTTTTTTCTTCTTCGACCTTCGTCTGAGAAATCGATCTCCTTGAGGTGCTGCCGAATTGCAGGTAAGTCCGTTTCCAATTCGTCGCCACTGTTGTATCCGTGTGTTAATGGAGACATGGAATGCAGGAGTTGGTTTAACAGGTGTTTACTGAACAAAGTCTGGAGGTGAACTAAAAGTACAAGACGCTATACAGGCTTATATACCCGAGTGGTCACTACCGGTACTACAGTACACAGGGGCTCTTAAAGGTACATACACTACACCATCCAAACAGGGTGACTTTTCTACTTTGAGCTTTGCCAACCTTATAGTGCCTCCTCTTAATCTATTTCTACACTATCCAATGTCTCTACCCACTCCTCCTTTATTGTGACATTAGCAGCAGCCTCTCTTTTGCAAAGTAGTCATTTAATCCTTCAGCCATGCCCTCTGCCTCCACAAGATTTCCTTTTTGGTTCCTAATCAGCCCCACCATTTCAAAACTTCATTTAACAGAGGTTTTTAAATTATGAAGTGTTTTGATAAAGTTAATAGAAAGACTATCTCTTTCTGATTAGGGATTCAGAGCCATGGCATTGTCAATTTAAAATTGTCAGAGAGTGAGGAGAGAGGTTAGGAGAATTTTATTTACAGAGGGTTGCTGGAGCACGGAATGCTTTGCTACAGGGAGTATTTGAGGCACAGGCTATTCATTTTTAAGAGAGAGAGAAAATTAAACAAATATTTGAAACAGCAAGATATAGAGCTAGGAGAGAGCAGGGTAATGGGAATGGTTATAGATTGGTCTAGCAAAGACCCGACACGGATACGATAGGCCGATGGGCCTCCTTCTGTCCTGTAAACTTCTATGGTTCTATTGTAAAGTTAACTTATTTCCACACTTTGTTTATTCACTTAATGTTAACCTGTGCAATAACTGCACATTGCTTCATTTCAATGTAGTATGCATTGAGGCTGAAAAATGTCTTACCTGTAGAGCATACATAGTAACAGCAGCCAGCCCGATCCAGCTGTGTAAACTGTACATATTAGGAATGCTCTTGGAGTTATGAAAATCAAAAACTGCCGCGAGTGAAATGACCATGAGAACAAAGGTTACAATATTCAGGCCAGCATGAATGTACTTCATAAGGGGCTTACTGAAGTTCCATGTCCAGGGCAGCCTATAAATGATGAGAGCTGAAAGAAATGAAAATATTTTTACTTCAGTGTGTAAATCCACAGTAACATTACATTTTCATTGTCATGGACCTATGTGTAATACTTTATTAGTCATATTTATTTGGTTGAAAATACAGGAATGGAAAGGCAGGCTTTCAGCTGTACTTGAAGTCGTTATCAGGGCAGGTTCTGGCAGGGTTTCAGTTTATTAACAGGAGCTGACATTTGGAGATAAATCAGTTTTACTGCAGTTGGCCAGTATTGGCTGTAACAGTATTGATCAAAGCATAAGACTGTAATGTATGAAATTCTATCTATTTATTGTTAAAGTATAGTAAGTTTTTGATTTAGGTGAAAACAGTTAAATGTCTGACTCCTATCCAACCAGAAAGTGAGTTAAGTTATGCATTTATCAAGGCTCAATTCTGATATAGAAAGGTGGAAGGTTACTATGTACACAAGATAAAGGGAATACAAACTCCTCCTGAGAAGTGTTAACTTTAATTTGCAGTAAGTTGACTTTGTGCCTACTTTACTATTTTTAAAGTGACATGGTTATTTCCAACGATGTAAAACAAAGTTTAGATAATGTTACAATGCTTAGAGCATAACTGTTTATGTTCAGCAAATACTTAACCTCTGCATATTTTTCTGAAAAGGAAAATCTTTACAACGCCTGAAACCGACAGTCGCAAAACAGGTGAAATCCCAAAGTTTTAGGCTCGATGACTACTTTATCAAAGTTTTAAACTATGGTGACGCAGCAAGATATATCCCCATTCAGTAGTGTTTAGTATTTACAACGGTGAACTGCGATGTTGCCCAGGCAGGATGCTTATTGATATTGCTGCCAGACTCTGTTGTCCTCACGCAATATTTATTCATCACTCAACCTTCAAGGATCGAACATTCATTTCGATACAAGGCAAAAAAATGCCTCTAGTTTAAGTGCATAATTTTACAACGCAGAAATGTTGGCACGGGGTCACGGGATCATAGCTGAAGATCCGAACAAGTTTGGGGCTACGTAGTGAAATGTACTTGCTCTATGACAAAGAACCGATGGCCTCAACGTCTGGACATACAGTCCTGCTTCTCTGAGGAACGCAAAATCGATACTTTGCTTAGTACATCTGCTCACTGTCGCTACCCAGTTTATATTAGTCAGCCCAGTGCTCTATTTATCTATAATTTAAAGACTTATTAACGGTATGCTCAGGCACGAACCCTCACAACCGGGGATTTATACATACCGAATCCATGAATGAGGATGAATCCGATGGTGCTGAGGACTGGGTGCCAGTTAAATTCAAGCAGTCCCAGGTCCCACGCCAGTCCCCCTCTCCATTGAAGCACCCAAGTCAAAACAAACACAACCGAGAGGGTCCCCAACAACGCTGCGGCCAACAGAAACCCTACAAACTGTCGGAAGTTCTCCATTTCTTAAAGCTTGCCTCTTCCCAAAGTAGCGCAGCTCTGAGGGAGGAGTGAGGGGGAGACAGCAGGGAGGGAGGAGTGGGGGGGGGGGGGGCAGCGCTCCGAGCGGAGTAACTCCAGCGGGGGGCAGCGCTCCGAGCGGGGTAACTCCAGCGGGGGCAGCGCTCCGAGCGGAGTAACTCCAGCGGGGGGCAGCGCTCCGAGCGGAGTAACTCCAGCGGGGGGCAGCGCTCCGAGCGGGGTAACTCCAGCGGGGGGCAGCGCTCCGAGCGGGGTAACTCCAGCGGGGGCAGCGCTCCGAGCGGAGTAACTCCAGCGGGGGGCAGCGCTCCGAGCGGGGTAACTCCAGCGGGGGCAGCGCTCCGAGCGGAGTAACTCCAGCGGGGGGCAGCGCTCCGAGCGGAGTAACTCCAGCGGGGGCAGCGCTCCGAGCGGAGTAACTCCAGCGGGGGGCAGCGCTCCGAGCGGGGTAACTCCAGCGGGGGGCAGCGCTCCGAGCGGGGTAACTCCAGCGGGGGCAGCGCTCCGAGCGGAGTAACTCCAGCGGGGGCAGCGCTCCGAGCGGGGTAACTCCAGCGGGGGCAGCGCTCCGAGCGGAGTAACTCCAGCGGGGGCAGCGCTCCGAGCGGGGTAACTCCAGCGGGGGCAGCGCTCCGAGCGGGGTAACTCCAGCGGGGGCAGCGCTCCGAGCGGAGTAACTCCAGCGGGGGCAGCGCTCCGAGCGGGGTAACTCCAGCGGGGGGCAGCGCTCCGAGCGGAGTAACTCCAGCGGGGGCAGCGCTCCGAGCGGGGTAACTCCAGCGGGAAGTGTGTGAGAGGCGGGCTCAGGCACGGTTTTGGATGGGAGTTAAGTTGTTCATTGAATTGCAAGCAACTGCGAATTGATCCCACACATTTCGTGAATGGTTAAAAAAAAATTCAGGAAAAGGCCATGTTTTATAAGTAAGATGTATCACTTTTGACAAATAAAGTAACTTTTTAAAAAACTTTATAACGGTGCGCATGCGCGAGTTAGTCACTCCGAAAAGCATCTGAAATATTTCTTGAGTTGGCACGCTAATGGTTCAGGCACACTTAAGTCAATACGTGACATGATTGTCAAAGATAGTTTTTTTGCAGTATTTTAAATGTCAATCAAAAAATCATATAAAATAACGGTATTGATTTTAATGTCGATTATGAGATTTGCAAATGCCTCCAAGCTGTTGTAATCGAGCAGTTTGTGAAATGGTTCCAGTTGCTGTTTTCTGGAGGCTGGAAAGCCGTGGATTCGGACGCCAGTGAGTCAGTCGCTTCACGACAGGACGAGATGGGGTGGGAGGAGGGAAAGTGACTATCACTCTTGGCTTTCATTGGGTAAATAAGTTGCCACCGTTACCAGTGAGTTATGGCACAACAGGCTGATAATCCTATTAGCTCATTGTACCACTACATATTTTAAAATGTAAACTATTATTTTTTGAACTTTTATGACTTCACAAGCTATTTGGGAATCTAAATGATAAGTCTAGGCCGCGAAATTCGACCCCATAGCAGCGGTAGATTTGGCTGCTTTTATTAAAAAATGACTTCCGCCTTGCATCGGCCCATGCTGTTCACCATCTTGGTGAGGGTGATAGCATAGGCGGTACGTGTGTGCACCGGCAGTATGCAGAGTAGGCATTTTTGACGTCGCCCCTCCATTCAACACCCTCACCTAAACACGCACAGCTGAACGTGTTCAGCAGTATGAGGGACCCCCACCAGCACTACTTAAACAGATACAAGTAAGTTGATTATTGCTTTTGTACTGACTCTTGCAGAGGCTTTAGAAGTACTGGGTTGCTGTAAGAGATTTCAAAAGTTGTTGAAGTGTGCAGGGAGTGCTGCTGGACATTGGGAAGGCGTTGGCTGCTACTGGAAGGCCTCTGACTACACCACTTGCTCCCAGTCATGGGCGCTCTAGTTGCAGTCCCCCTCACGTTGCAGCATGACAGGGAGATGGAGCAGAGGCAGCAAAGAAGACAAGCTGCTCGCAGAGGGAGGGGGAGGAGGGCTCTCAGCAGGAAGCCTTACCCACCTAGGGACTTCAGGGAGCACTTCTCCTACCAGCACCTAAGCCAGGAGCAGTTTGTTCGGCAGCTCTGCTTCACCAAGGAGGTGGTCACAGAACTCTGTCACCTCTTGGAACCAGACCTGCAGTCTCAGCAGGACGGCGACGGCGCTGCCAGTGGCCCTCAAGTTGACAGTAGGCCTGAATTTTTTCACCAGATCCTTTCAGGCTGGAACAGGCGACATAGGAAACATCTCGCAGATTGCTGTCCATCGTTGCAACCGGGAGGTCACAGAGGCTCTGTACTCTAAGAGAGGAGACTTCATTGTCTTCTCTCTAAACAGAGAGAAGCAGGAGAAGCACGCATGTGGCTTTGCCAGGATATCGGGCTTCCCCATGGTGCAAGGTGCCATCGACTGCACACACATGGCTTTGCGGGCACCGCATCTCCAATGGTGAGATGTACTGTAACTGCAAAGGGTACCACTCACTTAATGTGCAGTTGGTGTGTGACCACACCCAGCATATCATGATGGTGAATATCCGCTATCCTGGCAGCAGTCATGATGCCTTCATCCTGTGCCAGTCCCGTGTGCCAGCAACCTTCCAGCCACTGCGTTGAACCCGATGGCAGCTGCTAGGCAACAAGGGCTATCCACTCTACACCTGGTTGATGACTCCCCTCCACAACCCCACTCGTGGCCAGCAATTATATAATGACAGCCATGCTGCCATAAGGAAGGTCATTGAGCAGACCATTGGGGTGCTCAAGCAATGGTTCTGCTGCCTTGACCACTCAGGAGGATCCCTCCAGTACTCGCCAGAACGGGTGTCCCAAATCGTGGTGGTCTGCTACATCCTCCATAACTTGGCTATCGTGAGAGTGCAGCCCTTGCCACCACAGATTCCATGACCACATCAGGAGGAGGAGGAGGAAGGGAGGGGACAGCCTGCAAATCCACATTCCAGATGGGCTGTCCGTGAGTGCATCATCAGACTCCGGTTCCTCTGAATGAAACCCCAGATCCCCGTTGTTCACCACTTCCCCGCCTTACCATTCCTTTGTCACGGACCATCACAGCGTCCTCTTGGCCACAATGTTGAAATGAAAGCCACCACAAAACAAACATTCCAAACCACATTTTAAAAATATTCAATCCAATACTACATAACAAAGTCAACTAATCACCCTTGTACATTTGCTTAGTGCCTGTCTTCCATGTGCTTTTGCCTGTCCTAGTGCTCCTACAAAGTGCTACCCCAGTGGCTGCAGCATGGCTGGTGGAAGGCTGTTGACTTTCAGTGGGGGAGACTGCAAGACGACCTTTAGCAACACTGGGCCTCGAAGGCCCGGCTGTAGACTTCACCACCTCGGCATGGGTGGCAGCAGTCTGGGCTGGCTGGCTGACCGGCAACAGCAAGGCCACTGACAGAGTGGCAGTGGTGGAAGTACGAATGCTGTCATCCTGAAAGAGGACAGCAGGTTTGTGCTCCATGGAGCCACTGCCACTCCCCCGGGGCGGAGCCTCAACAATTCTAGTAATCTGTTGGAGGACAGATTGCTGGACTGCTGTGACACCCTGCAAGCCCTTTCCACACTGATAAACACAGCCACGATGGCAGCAGTCTGAGCTTGCATGGCAGTAAGCTTCTTCTTATCATGTCCACGGACAGTCTATACATAGCCCAGCCAGAACTGGACACATTTTTGCACCTTGTTGTTGGATTCGGCAAGATCTGCAACAGTGCAGGGTTCCTCTAACGATGGGCATTGCAGGAGATGTTGCATAGTCTGTGCCTCAGTTCCACATTCACAAGTTGTCGGGCTGGTTGAATATCTCCATTTGCTTAGTGACACCTTTGAGCAACCTACACCGGTCCTAAGTCTGTTAAGGCACTTCCAGATTGCCCAGTTGCAATTAGCTCCTGGGGGAAGGCTTTCATCAGGTAAAATTTCCATCGCTGGGGGTTGTTCAAGACTGGTGAGCCGGTCTTTCCACAAGGCGATGCGGGCTTCAGATGAGGTTGATTGTAATGGAACAACACTGTTCATGAAGCTCTTCCTTGACTTTAGGCGGCTGGGTGTAGGTGTATGACAATGCAGAGGGTGCCTCTCATCTGATGTTTGACGGAGTCGCTCTTTCTTGCTGGCTACCGTTCTTCTTATATCAGGGGGAGCGATACCCGCCAGGATATATAGGCTGTTGGTGTTTGTTGGTTTTAAGCAACCTGTGATAAATCGGCAGCTTGCATTCAGAACGGCATCCATCTTCTTGGCATGAGTAGACCTTTCCCATGCAGGGCGTATTCGGCAGTGGAATAGCAAAGAGCAAGTGCACTGGTTCGCAATGTTTTCGGGCTTGCTCCCCATCTTGTGTTAGTGAGCTTATTTAGGATGTTGTTTCGTGCGCTCACTTTTGCCTTTGTCTTCTCGATGTGGTTCTTGAAGGTGAGCACACAATTTGAGACCCTTCTCGCACATGTGGTCATCCCAGACACATGAAGTATCCCAAACCTCCCACATTACGCAGGTAACACAGCCTCCATTGTTTTCTTCCCCCTTTTACTAACCTAAACTGTTTTCTCTGAAAAGTTTAATACAATCGAACAACTTAGTCATTTAAACCCTCAAATATGCTTAATATAAAAATATAAACATAACATACAGCTGACTGTTTGCAATAGAATCTTAAGCAGAAAACTAAAAATTTAAATTTGAAATCCAGTCTCCTCTCAGGATATATGCAGCAATAATTGAAATTTAAATTTAAACAACTAAGTGAGGTGGAATAAGTCCCAAATTGCCCTTTATTATACCAAATATATCAAAAACTGGTGTACCCATATCTTAACTGTCACATTACTTTGTTCCATTAACTTGTTACATTACAGTTATATTTACAGGTGGCAAGTTACAATGGTTCAATATCTCCACCCAACACCAATCATTTGCACTCAATGGCCCGTAATTTGCGGTCAGTGGCGAAGCGTCGCCGCTTACCTGAAAAAAAATCCAAACTAACCTTCTTCGTTCCTCGTGACGAAAACTTTGGGAAAAAGGCCAGAGTGTAGCGCGCAGCATTGACTCCCACGGATCTCAGGAGCACTGGTTATCGCAATTGCGAACGTCACACCACATGGGGGGTCAATACAAGACACGGCCACAAAATCTGACAAAACTGACAGGAGGATAAGACACGCCCACAAAATCAGATTGGACTTTAAAGAGAGGTGAGTAATTACCTTTTTAAATTAATTATAACTGCAGAGAATATTTTATAAACTTTTAATAAAATTGCAAAGTAAAATGGACAGTTTGTAAAAAGCTGAGCCATGTAAAATTAACAGTTTTTAAAAAGGTGTGCACTTCCAGAAAAAAATATAGCAGAGCAAAAGATTAATGACAGAAAGAGGTGTCACAACTTCAGTGAAGACGACCTCAACACACTGCTCAGTGAGGTGGAGGCAAGGCATAGGCAGCTTATCAGGAACAATAAGTGTAGGGTGCCATGAAGAGTTAGCATGTTGGCGTGGGAGGAGGTGGCAGAGGCTGTGAGTGCTAACTCACCGTGCCACGGAGCGTGGAACAATGTCGTAAAAGGCTGAATTAATTAATGCAAGTTGAGATGGTAAGTGAGGTGGAGGAGGAGGAAGATCGGGGATGGCATCCAGAGGAAGATGAGGGTCTGCACCTTGGCTGTGAGGGCAACCGAAGTGGTGTCGTCACTCCTGCCCCCACCTTCAGGGTGTTGACGTGGGGCAATGAACCTCAGATCACCCTTCTCCATCTCCTGGCCCCTCTGGGTCTGTGCGAGACCCACATGACTGCCCTCTCACAGGCAGCCACCAAGCTGATGCTGCGGGGCAAGTGGGAGGAAATGAGATCCGTGTATCCGACCTGTCAGGGGCTGAGGGACCTCCAATAGTTGCAGTAGATGCGCCCCAGCAGTGAGACAGGGAATACATCAGCCCCATGTTGATACTGAGCTGGAAGAGGACTTCATTATGGAGGCAAACATTGGTCGATCAACATAATAGATACCTTGACTTTCTTAACACCATGAGACAGGAGATAAAGGACTTTGGAATTAATCTGTGTAATCAGTTGGCCATAAATACACAGACCATTATTGATCAGTTGGGCCTTAATAATCAGAAAATGTGTAATCAGTTTGTCATTTATAAAAACCATTAGTGATCAGTTGGCATTTATTAATCAGACAAATTTAAATCATTTTGCCCATATGGAGGATCATTTAAGGCAGCTTAGCCAGGCTCTTATCAGGTTTGGCTAGAATCCCCCCCCCCCCCCCGCCGGCTCCCAGCGCAGACACAGTGCAGGCCCACGAGCCAGCAGCTGCGCCGATAACGGTTACGACTTCTAATGTCGCCTTAGAGCAGCTGATGGGCAAGAGATGGGCAAGTCATGCTCTTGGCGCAAGAGGGGTCAGTTCACGGGAAAGGGCAAGGGGCAGGAGGCAGTAGGGTGCCACGTCTTGCAGAGTCCACCTCCTTTTACTCACACCTTTTGTCACAGTGACCCTCAAGCACGGATGCGAGGGGGCATGTCGTTTTTTTTAATTTTTGCTATTCTTGATATGTTGATGTGTTATTTTATGAAACTTATATTTATGAATGATTGTATTATAATTGATTTATTAACATCAACCATTTTTACATTACAACTGTTTACATAGTAGCAAATAGCGAGTTAACGATATTTGTTTTTAAAGTCTTGCACTAAGCACCTTATGTTTATACAATATTTAGCAATAACTACCTCAGAAGTCGTGCAGTGAGTATTTGCTGCTACAATAAAAGTTCAATCTTTCACTTTCAATCTTGCCTGCTCTTTTGTATGCCTTCCTGGGGAAGGGAGAAGGCACCTTGCCTCTCTCATCACTATCCAAGTGTATGAACCACCAGCTGCTCTCTAGCCGCTCTGCCCGCTGTAGCCATGGTTTCTTTGGGTGGGCCACACAGCAAGGTCCACCCAAGGTCCACAGCGACATCCATGTTAGAATTCTCCATGTCGTCCATTTCAGCCAGAATCTCATCTGCCAGGTTAAGGGTCAGTCCTTTCCACAGGACAAAGTTGCACAATGTGCAACAGACCATGTAAATCCTCGCCATTTTCACAGGTGAATACTGCAAAGTCCCCTGACCTGTCCAGGCACCAGAAGTGTGATTTTTTAAAAATTCATTCCTGGGATGTGGGCGTCGCTGGCAAGGCAAGTATTTATTGCCCATCCCTAATTGCCCCAGAGAAGGTGGTGGTGAGCCGTCTTCTTGAACCGCTGCAGTCTTTGTGGTGAAGGTACTCTCATAGTGCTGTTAGGGAAGGAGTTCCAGGATTTTGACCCAACGACGATGAAGGATCGGCGATATACTTCCAAGTCAGGATGGTGTGTAACTTGGAGGGGATCTTGGAGGTGGTGGTGTTCCCATGCGCCTGCTGCCCTTGTCCTTCTAGGTGGTAGAGGTCGTGGGTTTGGGAGGTGCTGCCGAAAAAGCCTTGGTGAGTTGCTGCAGTGCACCTTGTAGATGGTACACACTGCAGCCATGGTATGCCTGTGGTGGAGGGAGTGAATGTTTAAGGTGGAGGATGGGGTGCCAATCAAGCGGGCTGCTTTGTCCTGGATGGTGTCGAGCTTCTTGAGTGTTGCTGGAGCTGCACTCCTCCAGGCAAGTGGAGAGTATTCCATCACATTCCTGACTTGTGCCTTGTAGATGGTGGAAAGGCTTTGGGGAGTTAGAAGGTGAGACACTCGTTGCAGAATACCCAGCCTCTGACTTGCTCTTGTAGCCACTGTATTTATGTGGGTGGTCCAGCTTTGTTTCTGGTCAATGGTGACCCCCCAAGATGTTGATGGTGGGGGATTCAGTGATGGTAATGCCGTTGAATGTCAAGGGGCGGTGGTTAGACTCTCGCTTGTTGGAGATAATCATTGCCTGGCACTTGTGACTGCGGCGAATGTTACTTGCCACTTATCAGACCAAACCTGAATGTCGTCCAGGTCTTGCTGTATTTGGGCATGGACTGCTTCATTATCTGAGGAGTTGCAAATGGAACTGAACACTGTGCAGTCATCAGCGAACATCCCCACTTCTGACCTTATGATGGAGGGAATGTCATTTATGAAGCAGCTGAACATTGTTGGGCCCAGGATACTGCCCTAAGGAACTCCTGCAGTGATGTTCTGGGGCTGATATGATTGACCTCCAACAACTACAACCATCTTCCTTTGTGCTAGGTGACATGAATCTTGTCATTCATGTGGAAATGACTTATGAAATAATACTGGGTGGCCTGCTGGTGGCGCTGTCCAGGGAGAGTATAAATACTCGGGCATGGGCCCAGCTTGTTCAGGACATTCTTTAACAGGAACTAGTGAAGGACACAACTAGACCTCCATGTTGTAAAACAGTTGATTAAAGCTTAGTTTAATGCTTAGACCAAGTGCCTAGTAGATTTTTTACATCACTAGTGTAAGGGGTGGTGTGTGTGGTCAGCTTCACCTCTGACTCCCTGAGCGGTTCGAATCGCACCCACTCCCTTGGCTCTAGACTTTGGACTTATTTGGGGGTTGTAATGAAATTGCAACAGACACCTGAGTTGGTCAAAAGAATTGAGATTTTTATTTTTGAGACAGGAAAATATACAATACAATAAATCTTATACTCTAAAAGGGGGAACACTTCAGAATATGCGAGGGAGAATAACAATAGACAAAAAATACCTTGCCCTCCCAATCCCACTATCCTAACTAGGCTGAATTCCAGAGGACCAGGAAATGCTCACCAAACGACTTCCTTGACAGATTGTAGAGGTTCGCGAATTCGGGGTTCTCTTTATTTGTGGCGGTTGGGGTCTGCCGTACCCTGGACGTGGTGGAAGACTGCACCTGTGTTGGGTTTTCAGTCTTCGCCTGTCCGCTGATGCGGTTGGATGCATAGTTGGATTTATCGGGTAAGTACCCAATTTTCTTTGGTTAGGTATAGTTTTTAGAGTCTTTTGTGTCAAATCTTACCCAGGGGTAAGTCAGACTAGCTTGTAGAGTGGAAACAAGTTTGTGAATTTTCAACTTCTTGGTTGGTTTCTTGTTGGTCGCGGTGGCCCAATGTTACCTAGTTGGTGGTAATATTGTTAGTTGTTGGTTTCTTGAGGCCTTTGGTTGCCGCAATTTCCTTTTCCTTCCGTTTCGTTCTTCTTTCCTCGAGTCTCCGATCCTTCGACTAAATACAGTGATGATGATATCTTTTTCTGAACCGTACTTTCTCTCTCCTGTACTGAACTTGAACCTTCTGGAGCTGTGTCCTCAACTGTGTGAACTGTACTGTCTCTCGAACGCAATGATGATCTGATCTGTTTCACTGAACAGGCAGGCCTCAATTATACTGTTTTGAGGCCTGGCTTATCTGACCGCCAAATCTCCTCTGGTCCTTTGTTAATTTTGGCGGGCTCGTTAATTTTAATGCGTTTAAATTCTCATCGAGTTTCGGGGATGGTCCCATCTATTTTTAATTGATTTTTAACTGGTTTCAGGATTGCTTTGAAATCAGTTTAAAATGTGCAAAGTGTTTTGGAAATCTTTGAGTGGTTTTAAACTGTTGTTTGATTGTTTTCTTCCTGCTGGGGCCAGGTTCTCTTTTGTTGGTTGTTGGCATGTATTGTATTATTCATGTTCTTGGTGGCCCTGTAAGTTTCGGCGGGAACAGTCTTTTCCGTGGGCTTATTGTCTTTATGTAGAATGACTGGGATGGCCCAGAACATTCTCAGACAATCTGGCCTTTCCAATACTCAAACTGTCTGTCCCACCCATTCCTTTTGTGGCAGTTTTTTTCCACAGTCCTGAACATGCCTTTTAAACTAGCCAAATCTTCCTGGGGTTTTGATTTTAGGTCCACTTTGGCCCAATATTATTTCAAACAGTCCAATATCTCTTCTTTCTTACTTTGGGGGAGTCTGTATAATTTTGCGAGCCTTACACTAGGTATGACTCCAGCTAGTGGAGAGTTTTCCCCCTGATTCCCATTGACTTCAATTTTACTAGGGCTGTAGGTGGGTTTGTCGGCCTTTTAAATTGACCTTGACGGTTCGAATCGTCCCACTCCCTGGTTCTGGGGCTTGGAATTATTTAGGGGATGTGATAGATGTAGGCAGACAACTGTTTGGTGCAAGAACAAATATTTTATTTAGAAATCGCACACCACACGAATTAACTAAACAAAAACATATATGCAACGGGTACAGAGGTTATGCAGTGAGAGAAGGAAAAAAAAAACCACCTCCCACCACTACACTAACTAAGTTAGGCTCTGAAATTACAGGGACTATGCTCACCAAAGGATTTCTCCAAAGTTTAGACCAGTTGCACGCTGTTTTCTCTCTCCTCAATCTTGTGGACTCCTTGGCTGGTTGCGGTGTCTTCGGGATTAGCACTGGTTGACGTTTTAATGGTGAACAAGTTTTTCCTAGAGTCAGCGCTGGATGATGGTTGATCTTTCAGTGACTCCCAGGCTTCTTGTTAGGTTTCCTTGTTGCGTTGCTGTAACCTCGTGTGGCAAGTTAGATGTTTCAAAGCCAGAGTCAAAGAGCCCAGAGTCCAAGTGCTTTTCCAGCGTGTTCTCGGATACATTTCTTCTGCTTCGGTACGCTGCTGCTGCTGCCCGCTGGCACTCTCTCTCTTCAGCCCGTCTGTTGAGGTCTCTTTAGCTACTAGCAAGCCCCCAGTTATACCTAAAGAGGCTGCTTAAACTTTTGCGCCAAAACTCGGGTGCACAATTGATTTTAGATGACTCCCTTTTGTGCGATTTTGGCAGGCTGATCAACTCTGATGTAAACCCTTTGTGAGAATTTTGGTGGGCTGATTGAGCATTAGCATGATACAAGATTCCCAAAGGTGTTGATGGGGTTTTTGAATGGTGCTGTTAGAATGTAATCAGGTCTTGATACTGTCCATTGTGTGTTTTGCTGAGACCAGGGTTTTTCTGTATAGCCATTTTAAGAACTGTTAAAATATGTATGTATCTGGGTCCCTGGTAAGTGGGCTTTTGTTAGACTGCTAATATCTCCCTGGGGGCCTGCCTCCCAGGTAGGTTAGCAGCCCTATAAGGATCCCATTTTCCTGTGCAGACCCAGCATACAATTTAAAATGTCTAAACTCAATCCAATAGGCCCTAGTTTAGTCCAAAGGTGCCCAATAGTGAGATATTTCTGTCCACATTTCTCCTCCAAAAGGTCCAACACAGTCCCTTTTTAAATTGCAGACACATGTCCATTGAGTAGGGGTTCCCGGAATTTTGTGAATCCTACAGTCCCGCCTTTGACACTATTCCCTTATAGTGTCACCGTTGGTGAACAAAATTCTTAATATCCCAGAGCCGAATCTTCCCTCAATTACCTAGTAATTGAAAAAAAAACCTTGAAACTTTACATTTCCCTCATGAATACAGTACATCAAGTATGCCTTTTGTGTTACAAGTTCCATTGGCTGAGGGGATCCAACCCCCCGCCCCCCCCAGTTATACATTTCAATATATAACGCAGATTCTTCAAGGTACATTACAAATTTTCAGAGTAGACTCAAACATCACAAAATTTTACTTACACTCCCCTAGGCGTACTTTACAGCCGGGAGGTCAGTTACGCATTAACCAAACATTCAGGTTACACACCACTTTTATAAAAAATAAAAATACAGCACTTTCCCTTTTAACCCAAAGCCCTGCGCTTGTACAGCAAGTGGTCTGGGACTTTAAATTTAAATAGAAATCCCTGCGATCGTACTGCCGTGCCTCATATCTCTGTTCCATGTTTTACTCCCTCCACACACGTCTCGCAGTCTATTCAGGCCTCATCGAACACCCTCTGGTGCCGGGATTGGCGGCCTTTTTTCCTCATCCTGCAACTAGTCCACAGTAAATACACTACAATGCCAAGCTGACACAAAACAAGAGTATGGGAGGCAAACCAAATCCATGGAGGGACTTCTATGTCCTCCATCAAATCCCACCAGGGTGGAACTTTTATTTCTGTGATTTCACTCCCAATTTGCACTATTTTCTGTTCTAGCATGTAGAAATTTTTCTGGGACACTTCCTCTGCCTTAAGCAGAGCGGTGAGATGTTCAGGGGGGGGGATTGTATACCCAAAATGTGCAACGTAATTTTGCAGGTTTGTTACATTGCTCCTGACAGTGAGGTGAATGGTAGAGGGTTCAGGAATGGGTAATATTCGTTCCTGGGCCACTTGAACTTCTGCTTCGGGTTTAAAACAGAAACTGCTTTCTCTCACCGGGCACCAGATGTAGGGTCCATGTTGATAGTGGGGCGCACTGGTGGTGACACAATATGTCCCACCCCCTACATATGCCACTTGTGGAGGAACGTGGTCTTGGGCCATCACCTCCATAGTGCAGTTGCTAGGCCGTGCGCCAACAGCTTTAAACCCACATTGTGATCTTGCATAGGCGTTCAAGTGCTGGGGGCACAGTATTACATGTGCACCCCGGCTCCAACACCCGGAGAGGTCAGTACCTGTCATAGCGTGCTCCCACTTTATGACATAAGATGGGACCGCTGTGAAACAAATGTGTGCTCCTCCCTGAATGATCCCTATGTTCTCCACTCTGTAAACAGGTGCTGGTTGGGATGTCTCACTCATGACTGGCATCCTGACCACTATCCCCATAAGTGTATGGTTGGACCGTCCGTAGTTTACTGGCACGGGGTAGGCTTCAGAGGCTAGACGGAGCTGACACGGACTTAGTGAATGACTATACGGGTGGAGAGCTGCGAGGTGCTTGTTACTGATCCATGAGGGGAGTTGACCTTAGCTCAAGTCCTCCAGGTTGCTGCGGCCCTCGCCCAGCAACCATGCCCGTACAGCACGCACATCTCATTCTATGCCGCCTGATCCGAAGCATCCTGACCCTCCCGTATCAGTGCATTCACAGTCTTTGCATGTCTTCCCAGCTCTTCAGTAATATCTTTTAAATGGACCGTCATAGCTTGGTCCTTCCTCGTGTAGCTCTGAGCCCACCACTGTATTCTCATCCCCCAGTATTTTGCGTAACTGATCCTTAAGTCCATTAATTTGAATCTAGAGTTCCACATCGTCCATGCTGTTGACATCTGAGGACCCAGTGTTATAAGCCGTAAAAATACCGTTCCACGTCCCCCTTCTCTGCCTCCCTGTACCACTATTTTGCTCTGCGGGGAAACTGTACAAATGTTCTTTATCCACCTCCCAAAGTCTAGCTCGTAGAAACATTTCCTGAAGTAGAGCTTGATACAATCGCTCTGTCTCCTTGGGGCACTGTGGTGATTATTCTTTATGTTTAGTAAGAAGTATTGTGATTGGTTGTTTGTTTCCTGCCTTGGGATATATGCTGTAATCTCATTGGTAGTTGATGTCATGTGATTTGTGGTGGCCATCTTAAATTCAGTTCTTTCCAGCCTTTAGTTGGGACTGGGTGTTGAAGATGTGCTACCGGATTTTTAAGTTAATAAAGCCTAGATTAGAAAGGCAAATCTATTCCTTGTTTCAATTTATTAACTTTATGTCAGAATGGAGCGATATCTTCAACCAGAACGATTCAATGCTGACCCTAATTCTGCAGGAGTGGATGATAAATGGAAACATTGGTATTGTACATTTAATTTTTTTTGGGGCGTGTTGGATCAAGAGTCTCTAAATAAGCTGAATATGCTGATCAACTACATTGCTCCGGATGTGTATAAGTATATTTTGGACTGTAAAACTTACGAAGTGGCTATTTCTACATTGGAAAAGATTTTTGTTAAACCAAAGAATGAGGTATTTGCACGTCACCTTCTATCTGCCTGTAGGCAGCAGGTGGGAGAGTCTTTGGATACTTATTTACAAGCACTTCGGTGCCTTAGTGTTAACTGTAATTATAAGGCCGTGACGGCTGAAGAATATAAGGAAGAATCGGTACGGGATGCTTTTATTAATGGATTACTGTCTAGATCAATTCGTCAGCGGTTGTTAGAAAATAAGACTTTGGATCTTAAGAGTGCTTTTGAGCAAGCTTCTACATTGGATGTGGCTCAGAGAAGTTCGGATTCTTATGCTCTTTTTAATCAGCCTGTGACTGTGGTTTCGGCAGTTCCGGATGAAAAGGAATTATGTGGACTTAATAGGAGTGGTTTACTAGATTCTGAAACAGTTTCTACTTCAGCGGCTGTTGCCTCTAGGATTCAGAAGTGTTATTTTTGTGGGAACGTCCGGCACCCTCGTCTGAAGTGTCCTGCTCGGGAGGCTGTGTGTAGTAAATGCGGCAAGAGAGGTCATTACGCACGTGTGTGTAAATCATCAGGTTCAATTACCTCCTCTGTGACTATTCAGCCTTTAGATAGGGCGTTTATTGCATCAATTTCTGCTGCATTTGCTCATGGCCTAAACAAAGCTATAGTTACGGCCCAAGTTAATGGGTTGGAAGTGAAGGCCCTTATAGATACGGGCAGTACCGAGAGCTTTATAAGTCTTCAGTTTGCAAAGGAGAAGCATTTGAAAATTTCGCCTGTTTCCTATCAGGTGTGTATGGCTCAGACGACTCTCACTTCACAAGTAGCTGGTTGTTGCCTTGTGAAATTGATTCTTCTAGGTAATACGTATACTGATATACGCCTATCTGTTTTGCCTAATCTCTGTGCGGATATTTTGATTGGTCATGATGTGCTTCAGTTACACGAGAGTCTCAGTCTTTCATTTGGAGGGACTAAGCCACCTTTATCTATTTGTGGATTAACCTCTTTATCCATTTCTCCATTATCACTTTTTTCCAATTTGATGCCGGATTGTAAGCCAATTGCTACCAAGTCAAGAAGGTATAGCAGTCAGGATAGAGAATTTATTAATTCTGAAGTTCAACGTCTCTTATTGGAAGGAATCATTGAACCTAGTTGTTCGCCTTGGCGGGCACAGGTAGTTGTCACGACTAACGAGAGACATAAGAAACGAATGGTGATAGACTATTCCCAAACTATTAATAGGTATACTCAATTAGATGCATACCCTTTGCCTAAGATTGATGAGCTTATCAATAAAGTATCTCAGTATAAGGTTTTTAGCACTATTGACCTAAAGAGTGCTTATCATCAGATTCCTATTGTTAAGAAGGATCAACCATATACGGCCTTTGAGGCTGGTGGAAAGCTGTATCAGTTTTGCCGAATACCATTTGGTGTTACTAATGGTGTTGCTTGTTTTCAATGGGCAATGGATGCTTTTATAAGTGATAACTCTCTCTCTGACACCTTTTCATATTTAGATGACATCACGGTGTGTGGCAAATCAAGGGTGGAGCATGATTCTAATTTAGAAAGATTCCTTCAAGCTGCGGAAAAAGTTGGTTTAACTTTCAATAAAGAGAAGTGTACCTTTTCGACCACTGAGGTAAATCTACTGGGGTACATTATCTCGGGAAACAAGATTAAACCAGACCCAGAACGTCTGCGACCATTGATTGATTTACCTTGTCCTACTAATTCTAAGGCTTTGCAACGAGTTGTTGGACTGTTTTCTTACTATTCTAATTGGATTGCAAATTTTTCACAGAAGATCCGGCCTCTTATTCGGGTTACGACATATCCTCTATCATGGGAGGCCAGGACGTGTTTTGATAATTTTAAAAAGGATATCCTTGGAGCAGTTGTGCATTCTATTGATGAGCAGGTTCCTTTTGTGATTGAGACGGACGCTTCTGATTTTGCAATTGGGGCTACTCTGAACCAAAATGGAAGACCTGTGGCCTTTTTCTCACGTACCTTGAACAATAGTGAAAAAAGGCATTCTTCAATAGAGAAAGAGGCGTATGCAATAGTAGAAGCACTGCGTAAATGGAGACATTATTTATCGGGGCGACATTTTACGTTGGTAACTGATCAAAAGTCTGTGTCCTTTATGTTTGATGTCAAACATTTTGGAAAGATTAAGAATGATAAAATAATGAGGTGGAGGATTGAGTTGGCATGTTACCATTTTGATATAGTTTATCGTCCGGGGAAGGATAATGTTGCTGCTGATGCGCTGTCGAAGGCTTATTGTTCTGTGATTCACGGAGATACGCTTATTAATCTTCACAATGCCTTATGCCATCCTGGGGTTACGAGGATGATACACTTCGTACGCAGTAAGAATTTGCCCTTTTCAGTTGAAGACGTCAAGCGGATGACTTCATCATGTTCTATCTGTGCTCGGTGTAAACCGAATTTCTTTAAGCCTCAACGAGCTCATCTTATAAAGGCTACTTCTCCTTTTGAATGTTTGAGCGTCGATTTCAAGGGGCCTCTTCCTTCAACTACTCAAAACCGATATATATTTACTGTTGTGGATGAGTTTTCAAGGTTCCCTTTTGCTTTTCCTTGCGCAGATGTATCAGCTGCTACAGTTATCAAATGTCTGACTCAACGTTTTGTCATCTTTGGGATGCCTGCGTATATCCATTCGGATCAGGGAAGTTCTTTTATGTCTTCCTAGTTGAAGGAATACCTTCAGAGTCGGAGAATTTCTACTAGCAGAACTACCCCGTATAATCCCCAGGGTAATGGACAGTGCGAACGATACAATGGGGTGATCTGGAAGGCAGTTATGTTGGCTTTGACATGCCGGAACCTTAAGAATACACAGTGGGAAATGGTACTGCCTGATGCCCTGCATTCCATTAGATCATTGCTTTCAACGGCTACTAATGTGACCCCCCATGAAAGGCTCTTTAACTATCCGCGGAGATCTACTACAGGATATTCGGTACCTTCATGGCTTACTATGCAGGGACCTGTGCTGCTTCGACGCCATGTTAGATTGTCAAAATATGATCCTTTAGTGGAGGAGGTGGAGCTGTTGGAGGCAAATTCCCAATATGCTCATATTCGATTCCAAGATGGGACAGAAAGTACCGTTTCAATTAAAGACTTGGCTCCTTGTGGTGGCCAGCCCTCTTCTGAGGATATTAACAATAGTCATGATTCAGATAATGTGGATGCTGTTACAGATACTACGAATATTTCCAATCCGACTGCAGATAATTATACTTCTATTAGTCAGCCTTCGATAGATGTTCATGACCGTCCCAGTTTACCTCCTGATGGGATTTCTAATCCGGAAACCGTTGAAAATCGGGATATGGATAGCCTTCCTGCAGAAGATACTTCTGTGTCTCCTGGTGTGGGAGGGCAAGGAATTTCACCAAGGTTAAGAAGGTCGACATGAACAAGATATCCGGTCGACTGATTGAAAATGGACTTTTAAATTGATAGTAATGTTTTAAAATTGTTGAAATATTATATTATATTGTTTTAGTTGAGAGATACTTAACACTTATGTGCAATGTTACTATTTGTTGTTGCTCACTTAGTATTGTGTCATGTTGAATAGTTTTATTTTGTCTGTGCATAGTTTTAGTTGTAAATAATTAATTATAAATTGTAAAGGTTATTTAGGTTGGAGTATATTTTAAAAGGAGGGGTGAATGTGGTGATTATTCTTTATGTTTAGTAAGAAGTATTGTGATTGGTTGTTTGTTTCCTGCCTTGGGATATATGCTGTAATCTCATTGGTAGTTGATGTCATGTGATTTGTGGTGGCCATCTTAAATTCAGTTCTTTCCAGCCTTTAGTTGGGACTGGGTGTTGAAGATGTGCTACCGGATTTTTAAGTTAATAAAGCCTAGATTAGAAAGGCAAATCTATTCCTTATTTCAGGCACCATGCTGGTAAGTGGACTTCTGTCAGATTTAGTATTACTGATACCACTGCATAGTATACCCCCTGGTATAGGATTTTTCCTGTAGGTATTAAAACTAGCCTGTTCCCTGGTCCCTTGGTAGTTGTGGGACACTTCTCTAGTATGGTCTTAGCTGACGGGGCGGTTGGTGGGGGCCCTCTAGGGTGTGCGACTAATTCCGTGGCATTTATTGGGTCGGAGGACGTGGGATCACACAGGCATGTAGGCTTTGGTCCCACACCATCCCCTTCCCTGAATCCTGCCACTGTCTAACGAACACTATAGAGATGCCTGCTGGACAGACCTTCTCCGATACCCACATGCACACATACATTCCTTGCTCTGACTCCCACCATTTATCCCAACATACTCTCACTCCGTCTGGGGCACTCGTAATGGTCCAGTAGGTATCATTGTTAAGTCATACCCATCCTGCTTCCTGGTCCCCCGCCTCCTTGCTCAGCTTTCTGAGCCACCACCACCTGCCCAGGGGAATCCGTCCTTTACAACTCAAACACACCCTCTTTCCTTCCGTCACCCTAACCCGGGAAGCAACAATTTGTACCCTTGGGCATGGGAGGGACACCTCCCCGTAAGTAAACCCGGCCTGGCTGGGGGATTTGGTCGAATTGGACCCCAGCCATCCTGGCCACCTTCCCTGGTGGTGATAGATGGCAACCTCACTCGCGCCTCGAGTACCATCCCCGGTAGTAACGATGGGCGCTCTTCCACCCGAGCACCCAAAGATCCGGGACTCCTCGACATCACGTCTTTTGCCGGTGCTTGCCCCCAGTAGGGTGAGTAGGAACAGGATTCCTTCCATCATCTTCTGGTTTTTCCTGGACGGGTCATAAACCGACAGCCTTGCCTTTGAGAAAACGTTCTCTGGCTTGGCTACAAGGTAATCTTATTCAAATTTAAACTTGAAAGCTCTAAAATCCAAACCAAACTACTAACTTAAAACTCAAAACCCCTTTAACTTAGACACTAACTTAAACCAAAGCTATATATAGCGCCACCCATCTCCAGGTGGCCAGGTTACGTCCTGGATGTCCTGTGCCTTCTGCGGTATCAGGGCAGCATTTGTACCGGGGACCATGGCGTCCTAGGCTGTGAGACTCGGCTACTCCTTCTCACGGGGTCGGTACTCGGGGGGTTTTCCGAGTCCCATACCATAGGCGGGATGGCTCTTCCCTCTATGCAGTGAACTGCGCCTAACCCTAAAGCTAGTGGGACTACTATCTCCCCTGTTGGTTCCCCATAGTCGGAACCTATGTCCGGTGGGGCTGCTACTTCCCCCACAGGCTTCCCATAATCAGGTTCAGTGCCTTGTGGGGCTGTGCTGCCTTCCTTTAGGAATTTATGTTAGTTTTCAAGTTAATTCAAGGGTTTGAGTAATTTGGGTCGATTTCCATTGTGTGCCGCCACCTAGTGGATATTTGGTACCTAGCAAGTACAGTAAAGTAAACTACTGTATAGCACAAGACCTGCAGCTCGACACATGGTCTTGCAGTTATTTTCTTGTTACGCTCTGGCCTTGGACACTATTTGTCTGTAAGTACTTGAGAATGCTATAGATGATTAGTGTACACTATATTTTGCAGAAAATGTTTAGTTTGTAACCTTTCTCTGTAAGCAAACCTGCACAGCTAGCCGTGAAGTGCTTGCTCTCTGTGTCTAGCTGGTTAACTTGTAGCTGTATTTTGATGCACTATGTACAGGGCTAATTTAAAGTGAATGTAAGAGAATGACTTTCAGTTTGCTAAATGTATATTCACAGTAAGCTGTGTTTCCACGTGTTTTGATAAGTTACATGCCAAATGTACTGTGTTGCTCAGGCTTACCTAAATTTGTGTATGCATATCAGTTATGTGCTTGTGTACTAATGTGTGCTTCCATTTCTGTATTGTATTTCAGTTTCACAATAAGAATCTTTCAGTAAAGTTTACAAGAAAAGTCAAGCCTTGTGATTTTTATGGGAAGATATCAAGTTGTTAGCTACCTGTCTAGCTTTGCATAGGAACGCGCTGCAAGGGCAGAATAGTGAAAAGACAACAGCACAGTGGGCTCAAGCACAAGAAGATACCACTCAGCTACCATGAGTCTACGCTCAGGAAGACAATATACCATAGAGGACGTCGACCAGCCAACCGAGAAGCATGAGCCTCTTCGAGCAAATGATGCCAAGTCACAGTCCTCTAAAGCATCCTCTAGATCATCTCGGCGGTCCAGCAGACCGTCGTCCTCGACAGCTTCTGCAGCCGCCAAAGCACATGCCAAGGCAAAAGCTGCCCAGGCTCGATTGTCCTTCGCTGAAAATGAAGCTAGTGTGATGAAGCAGAGAGCCGACCTCGACGCTAGTGTGATGAGGCAGAGAGCTGACCTCGACGCTAGTGTGATGAAGCAGAGAGCTGACCTCGACGCCAGTCTCCACATTCTCCAAAGCCAGAGAGCTGCCGCTGCCGCTGAAGCTGAAGCTGCAGCTTATGAAGAAGGTGAGGAGAATGAAGGCGTGGAGCACAGCTATGAACCATATATTCCAGAACAGCCCCTCAGTCCAGTGCAACGTATAAGTGAGTATGTCCAACAACACTCCAAATTGTTCTTCAAGGAAACATCCAGGTATCTTGATGCAGAACCAGCTACTCACCACAGTAACAAACAGCCTGTTTTCAGAGACACTGAGCTTAAAAGAGAAGAAACAAGTAAGACTTACCTGCAGAGACCTCCACAGCACTCAGCCAATCCAGCCAAGCAGTCCTGACCCGAGCCACAAGGTGCACAAGATCTCACTAGGTACCCCATCCGCCGAGAATTGTTAAGTTCAGGTCTTCTAGAATTTGATGACCGTCCTGAAAATTATTGGTCATGGAAAGCGTCCTTCCTGAGTACCACCAAGGACTTGAATCTGTCAGCCAGAGAAGAACTAGATTTGATGACAAAGTGGCTCAGAGCTGAGTCGTCAGAACAGGCGAGGAGAATTCGCTCAGTGCACGTCCGCAATCCCACAGCAGGCCTCAACCTGGTTTGGCAACGCCTCGAAGACTGTTATGGGACACCAGAAGTCATTGAACACGCACTGCTTAAGAAGATTGAGGACTTTCCGAAGCTAACCAACAAAGATAATGTCGAGCTTCGAGAACTGGGTGACATTCTCCTCGAACTGGAGTGTGCTAAGGGAGAAGGTTACCTGACAGGCCTCTCGTATTTGGATACAGCTCGTGGGGTAAACCCAATAGTGGAAAAGCTCCCCTACAACCTTCAAGAGAAATGGATAGCTAAGGGATCCAAGTACAAGGAGGACTACGGAGTGGCATTTCCCCCCTTCTCTCTCTTCTCCAGGTTCGTCCAACAACAGGCAAAGGTGAGAAATGATCCAAGTTTCACTTTCTCCACCTCCAGCAGTTACGCTCCTTCGAGAACAGAGAAACCCACAAAGTACAGCAACAAAGCCTCTGTGAGCGTGCACAAAACAGATGTTCCAGCCGAACCCTCAGTCAACCAATCCAGTTCTGCTGGGAATAAAGCGGATGACCCAGATCGTCAGTGTCCAATACACAAGAAGCCCCACCCACTCAAAAAGTGTCGAAGCTTTAGAGGCAAGCCTATTGATGAGCGCAAATCATACCTGAAAGAGAATCGCATCTGTTTCAGGTGTTGTGGGTCCACTATGCACATGGCAAAAGACTGCAAGGCGACAATCAAGTGCTTCGAGTGCAACAGTGAAAAACACATCGCAGCCCTGCATCCAGGTCCTCCTCCTTCGACCACCGAGAGTGCTGCGGTTGACAAAGAGGATAGCGGGGAGCAAAGTGAAAGCGCATCTTCTTCAGTCACCTCCAAGTGTACAGAGGTTTGTGGAAATGCAAGCAGCCCACGCTCATGCTCCAAAATCTGCTTGGTTAAAGCATATCCTGCAGGGAGAAAGGAGAAGGCAATCAAGATGTACGCAGTGCTTGATGAGCAAAGTAACAAGTCTCTAGCGAAGACAGAATTCTTCAATCTCTTTGAAGTCAAGGCCAGCGCAGCTCCGAACACGCTAAAAACCTGTTCAGGGACAACAGAGACTATGGGTAGGAGAGTTGGCAACTTCATGATCAAGTCCATGGATGGGAAACTACAGCTTCCCCTCCCCACCTTAATTGAGTGTGACATGATGCCAGATGATAGGACGGAAATTCCCTCCCCAGAGGTCGCACGCCATCAGCCCCACCTACAGCCAGTTGCCAACAAGATTCCAGCTGTGGACCCGGACGCTCCAATCCTCCTGCTCTTGGGAAGAGACATCTTAAGGGTGCACAAGGTGCGTGAGCAAATCAACGGGCCCCACAATGCTCCTTATGCGCAGTGGCTTGACCTGGGATGGGTCCTCGTGGGTGGAGTTTGCCTGGGAACAGTCCACAAACCAGCGGATGTCAACGTCTATAAAGCAAACGTGTTGCACAATGGTCGCACATCCTTTCTCAGCCCATGCCCAAACAGGATCCAGGTAAAGGAAGACTACGATGGCATGATGCAGCATCATAGGTCAACCTCCTCTGCCTGTGAGGAAGAGGCAGGCCTCACTGTGAGCATAGACAGCCTAGGATGCTCAGTGTTTGAAAGGTCCAAGGATGATGACAAACCAGCACTACCCATGGATGACAAAGCTTTCCTAACCATCATGGATGAGAGGGTTTACCAGGACGATGGACACAGCTGGGTGGCACCCTTACCATTTCGCTCTCCTAGACGCCGTCTTCCGAGCAACAGGGAACAGGTTATGAAGCGCCTCTGCTCACTCAGGAGAACACTGGAGCAACGGAGCCTGGGGCTCTCCTGGAACCTGGAAACAGACAGCTTCACATTCCTGGTGTCCCGTGAAGAAAGACCATTCACACGGAGAGGTGTCCTGTCCACAGTCAACAGTTTGTACGACCCTCTGGTGTTCATAGCTCCCATAACAATGCAAGGAAAAGCATTAGTACGGGAGCTCTCATCTGATTAGAGTGAGTGGGATGCTCCACTCCTCCCAGAAAAAGAAGCAAAATGGAACCTATGGAAGGAGTCCTTGAAGGCTCTCAAAGACCTGCAAAAGAAAGGATGCACGTGGGTGTTTAACCCCCCGCATTCATCCCACATGGGTGGTTCATGGGAGAGGCTCATCGGTGTTGCCAGGCGTATTCTGGACGCTATGCTGCTTCGGACGGGACCCAATCGCCTCACACACGACGTCTTGAGCACTCTCATGGCTGAAGTCACGGCGATCATGAATGCAAAACCCCTGGTGCCGGTGCCCACCGACCCAGACATGCCTGCAGTCCTCACCCCAGCGATGCTCCTGACTCAAAAGATGAGTGCTATTTCAGCCCCCTCTGGAAACTTCGACATGGCTGAGCTGCACGGGAAGCATGGAAGAAAGCCCAGTGTCTTGCAGACACTTTTTGGAAGAGATGGAGAGGAGAGCATTTGTCCACCCTACAGAGCCGTAGGAAATGGACAGAAGACAAGCCAAATGTCAAAGTGGGAGATGTTGTCTTGCTGAAAGACAGCCAAGCACACAGAAATGAATGGCCAGTGGGACTGGTTGTCAAAACTCTGCCGAGCAGGGACAAGAGGGTCCGCAAGGTGGAGGTGAAGATTGTCAAGGAGGGTACTGTCAAAGTGTTTCTGAGGCCAGTCTCAGAGATTGTAGTCCTCCTTTCTGAAGAAACCTAGAGAAAGGATTCTGAGTATGTTTGCAGCCAAAGGACGTTTTCTTTAGGTTTTATTTTGTATCTGTAGTGGTACAATGGAATTGTACCAAGCGGGGAGTGTGCTGCCTTCCTTTAGGAATTTATGTTAGTTTTCAAGTTAATTCAGGGGTTTGAGTAATTTGGGTCGATTTCCATTGTGTGCCGCCACCTAGTGGATATTTGGTACCTAGCAAGTGCAGTAAAGTGCAGTAAAGCACAGTAAAGTGCAGTAAAGTAAACTACTGTATAGCACAAGACCTGCAGCTCGACACATGGTCTTGCAGTTATTTTCTTGTTACGCTCCGGCCTTGGACACTATTTGTCTGTAAGTACTTGAGAATGTTATAGATGATTAGTGTACACTATATTTTGCAGAAAATGTTTAGTTTGTAACCTTTCTCTGTAAGCAAACCTGCACAGCTAGCCGTGAAGTGCTCGCTCTCTGTGTCTAGCTGGTTAACTTGTAGCTGTATTTTGATGCACTATGTACAGGGCTAATTTAAAGTGAATGTAAGAGAATGACTTTCAGTTTGCTAAATGTATATTCACAGTAAGCTGTGTTTCCACGTGTTTTGATAAGTTACATGCCAAATGTACTGTGTTGCTCAGGCTTACCTAAATTTGTGTATGCATATCAGTTATGTGCTTGTGTACTAATGTGTGCTTCCATTTCTGTATTGTATTTCAGTTTCACAATAAGAATCTTTCAGTAAAGTTTACAAGAAAAGTCAAGCCTTGTGATTTTTATGGGAAGATATCAAGTTGTTAGCTACCTGTCTAGCTTTGCATAGGAACGCGCTGCAAGGGCAGAATAGGGGCTGTTACCTCTGTTGTGGGCTCGTTCCCTTCAGAGGCTACGACCGGTGGGGCTGCTGCCTCCCCTGCTGGTTCCCTATAGTCAGGCGCTGCAGGCCTGGGACCTTTTGCCCATAAGCGGTCTCCCACCTTCCGTAGTCTTTGCTTCCTGGAGTCCCTCTCGGGACGGAGCAGTCTGTATCATAGCGTAGGGGACCATGGGAACCTGGGCTGCGGGGTGCTGAAGGTCCTTCTAAGGCCTCAGAGTACCTGGGGCTCGTACGAGTCCCAAACTATAGGTGAGACAGCCCCTCCAGCAATGCAGCTCACGGCCCCTACTTGTACAGCCTGTGAGTCTGCCCCCACTACCCCTGCAGTTCCCCCACAGTCGGAGGCTGCCGGCTGGGGGCCCCTGTCCTGAGGACAGCTCACCCCTCTCGGCTGCCCTTTGTGCTTAGCTGACCCTGGGTTGTACAGCTTGCACTGGTTGATGTGAAACCATTTTGTGCGGCGGGGCAATTTGACAGCGTATACCATGGGGCTTGCTTTATCAACAATATTGTATGGCCCCATGTACAGTGCTTCAAAGACACCTACCCGCGTGAAGTTCCTCACCATCACCTGATCCCCTACCGTCCATTCGTGGCGTCTACGGGGTTCCAACAGCAATCGGTTACTCCTGTGCTGCCTCCCCATGTTACCAGCAGCCTGCCAGTGAATCTGTTTGAGGTGCTCAAACAGATTCTTAGTGAAGCTGTCCCGGCTCACTTCCCTGAGTTGACCCTCAGTAAACACCGGGGCTAGCACATTGGTAGGAGTTCGCATGATCCGGCCAGTCATAAGCTCGTGCGGGGAATACCCCGTGCTTTTTGACGGGCTGGCTCGGACCCCCATTAGGACCAACGGCAAGACCTCCACCCATGCCTTGGGTGAGTCTCCCGTCTCCTTTCGCAGCCTCTCCTTTATAGTCCGATTCAGTCGCTCCACAGGGCCCGATGACTGCGGGTTGTGGGCGACATGCTATTTCCCCTCGATGCCGAGCACCTTAAGGGTGGCCTGCATCACCTTCCCAGTAAAATGACTTCCCTGGTCAGACTCCACATACTGTGGAAGTCCCCACCGGGAGAACACCTCCCTAACTAAAATTCTAGCTGTGCCTAGTGCGGTCGCTGTGCGGCACGGGAAGGTTTCCACCCACTTGGAGAAAACATCTACCAAAACCAGGCAGTATTTGTATCCTCCCTGGGCGGTGGGTAGGGGCCCGATGTAATCGATCTGAATTGACTGCCATGGTCCCTCTACCCTTCTGATATGCCCCATGGACACCTTCCTTTTCTGGGGGTCAGGGTTGTTGGCTGCACACACCAAACACTCCGAGCAAAACTGCCAGACATCCTCCCTGAGTCCCGGCCACCACCCTGCCTGTTCCACCCGTCGCCAGGTAGTCTCAGGTGCGGGGTGTCTGGCTCCTGGACCCTCATGGGCCAGTTGGAGGAATTCCCTTTGGTGCTGCTGCGGAACAATCCACTGATCCCCATGGAACAACATGCCTTCCTTTATGGCCACTTTAGCCGCGTCGTATGGACCCTCTACCTTCTCCCCCTTGGCGAGCAAACTCAAAACAGATCTCAGGGCGGATTCCTGTGCCTGAACCGTTTTCAGGTCCGGGGCCAATGCTACCCCTGCACTCCCTTGTGTCCTGTCTCTGCCCTTAATTGCTGCCACGGGTCCTAAATTGTACGAGTCCCAGAAACTGCCCGTATGAGCACCCTCTTTAGCTAGGGTGTCTGCCCGCTGGTTACCCTCCCCACGGGATTCGGCCTTTGAGTGGGCCTTTACCTTATTATGTATATATACACCTGCCCTTCACTGCCTATAGCCCACATGATTCTCTCCAGCAACGGTTTGGTTGCTAGGGGTTTCCCATCCGCAGACGTATACCCGCGACGGGACCAGATGGCCAGGTATTCTGTACACGAATTGCAGGTAAACATGCTATCTGAACAAATCGTGTATGGGGCAGGGAACTACTCGGGGTGGGTCACAACGTACACCACCGCCGACAGTTCGGCATGCTGGGCGCTCATGGTGCTCGGGAGCTTAATCGCCAGGGCAATTCCTGCCCGTAGGTCATAGATCCTGCAGCCCGTGAGTCGCTCACCAGCCGACACTGTGCTGGAGCCATCAACGTAGATTTTGCGGCCTGTGGGATGTATCCCGGCCCGAAATCCTACATCGACGTCCCATACCCCTTCTATGGAACACCTATGGGCCACCCCTGAGTAGATCATGTTGGCCGCTAGTTTAGGCTCACAAAGACCTTTCACCTTTAAGTCCACTTGGGAGAGAAGTAGGGTCCAGCGAGCAATGTGGGCACTGCTCAATGTCCCGTCTTTAATTCTCCCATCTAGGAGCATTTGGGTGGGCGTGTGATGGGTGAGGAGCGTAATTGGAGACCACCCTGTAAAAATAAGGGATCTTTTTACCGCCCAATGAGTGGCGAGGAGGTATCTCTCACAGTTGAAGTATGCCTTCTTCACATCTGTGAGGACCCTGGAGGAGTAGACCACCGGTCTGAGCTGGCCATGTCGCTCCTGAAGCAGCACTGTGCTCAGGCTATCCCCACTGGCTGCTACCTCCAGGAAAAACTCCTCATCCCCATCAATAGTCCCTAAAGCTGGTGCGGTTTGCAGATTTTTTTTTAATTGAGTGAACGCCTCCCCGCAGCTTTTATCCCAGTCCCACTCCACTCCTTTGTGAAGGAGTCGGAGTAGGGGGGCTGCTGTTGTGGCTGCGTAGTCCTCAATGAAATCCCTGCAGTAACTGGTAACCCTAGGAAAGATCTTACTCCAGTAACAGAACGAGGGGCTCTTCACGTGCTGGGCTTCACCATCATTGAGGATGGGGATATTCACGGAGCCTCCTTTAGTTGTTTAATAGTCCACCACTATTCACGACTGGATGTGGCAGGGTTGCAGAGCTTTGATCTGATCCGTTGATTGTGGGATCGCTTAGCTGTCTATAGCATGCTGCTTCTGCTGTTTAGCATGCATGTAGTCCTGTGTTGCAGCTTCCCCAGGTTGGCACCTCCTTTTTAGGTACGCCTGGTGTTGCTCCTGGCATGCTCTTCTGCACTTCTCATTGAACTAGGGTTGGTCCCCTGGCTTGATGGTAATGGTAGAGTGAGGGATATGTCGGACCATGAGGTTACGGATTGTGGTGGAATACGATTCTGCTGCTGCTGATGGCCCACAGCGCCTCATGGTTGCCCAGTTTTGAGCTGCTAGATCTGTTCTGAATGTATCCCATTTAGCACGGTGGTAGTGCCACACAACACGATGGAGGGTGTCCTCAGTGTGAAGACGGGACTTTGTCTCCACAATGACTGTGCAGTGGACACTGCTACCAATACTGTCATGGACAGGTAGATTGGTGAGGATGAGGTCAAGTAGGTTTTTCCCCTCGTGTTGGTTCTCTCACCACCTGTCGCAGGCCCAGACTGGTAGTCATGTCCTTCAGGACTTGGCCAGCTCGGTCAGTAGTGGTGCTACTGAGCCACTCTTGGTGATGGACATTGAAGTCCCCCACCCAGAGTACATTCTTTGCCCTTGCTACTCTCAGTGCTTCTTCCAAGTGGTGTTCAACATGGAGGAGTACTGATTCATCAGCTGAGGGAGGGTGGTAGGTGGTAATCAGCAGGAGGTTTCCTTGCCCATGCTTGACCTGAAGCCATGAGACTTCATGAGGTCTGGGGTCAATTTTGAGGACTCCCAGGGCCACTCCTTCCCGACTGTATACCACTGTGCCGCCACCCCTGGTGGGTCTGTCCTACCGGTGGCATAGGACATACCCAGGGATGGTGATGGAAGAGCTTGGGACATTGGCTGAAAGGTATCATTCTGTGAGTATGACTATCATTCTGTGAGTAAGACTATGTCAGGCTGTTGC